>NW_027642815.1:45000-127500 GCF_032717465.1 Coenobita brevimanus | reverse complement strand
AACGCTTCTCGTGGGGCAACACAGGATTAGATGATGATGATGATGGTGGTGGTGGTGGTGGTGGTGGTGGTGGTGGGTTCAGGCGGCAGTGCAGCACCTCAGCCTTGTCACTGTAGTATTGTTGATATCACTGTACACACTGTCAGCTACATGTGCAGTTACTACAGCACATCTCCACAGGCATTTGTCACTACAGTTCAAAATACCTTAACACCTTTTTTGCGTATTGAGTGCATGGAGAGAGAGAGAGAGACTAACGAAGAGAGTGTTTGTGAGCGAGATGGACTGGGATAGAGGGAGGGGGAAGCCGAGGATGAGATGGAGGGATGGAGTGGAGAGGTATATGAGAGAGGGGGTGTGTGAGCTGGGACCAAGGCAATGTTTTGCGGGGGACAGGGTGACATGGAGGCGATATGTTTGTGGCCACCCCTTACGGGCTTAAGGCGTCTGGCAATAGATAAATAGACTGACAAATAGAGTGGGGTCAGATCAGTTTATCAGGCCTATAATGTGGTGTTGGTCAGCCATACACGTCAGTTGGCCTTCACCACCTGTGTGATGTGCTGTGAATGTGTACACGTGCCCACCCATGTGACATACTGCTGTGTGCAAGTGTGTTACATACATACATACTGTTACATACATACATACATACATACATATATACTGGTGTGAATGTGTACACGTGCCCACCCATGTGACATACTGCTGTGTGCAAGTGTGTTACATACATACATACTGTTACATACATACATACATATATACTGGTGTGAATGTGTACACTGGCCCACCCATGTGACATACTGCTGTGTGCAAGTGTGTTACATACATACTTACTGTTACATACATACATACATACATACATACATACTGGTGTGAATGTGTACACTGGCCCACTCATGTGACATACTGCTGTGTGCAAGTTTGTTACATACTGGTACATACATACATACATACATACATACTGGTGTGAATGTGTACACTTGCCCACTCATGTGACATACTGCTGTGTACAAGTTTGTTACATACATACTTACTGGTACAGTCCTGGTCATAAAAGATCCTCCATCGTCCAGTACCCCGTGTCTCAGGCTGCCTCACTTATGCGTGGCAAGTCAGCGGAGCAAGAGGGGCTGAGAGGGAGGGGCCAAAAAGAGAAGGGGAAGGTGGGTGGGGGGTGAGTGATGGAGTGCGGGTGGAGTGAGGGAGGGGAGGGAGGGGAGGGAGTATGAATGCGAAGTGCTGGTCACATTATTTGTCTATTTTCTTTCAGTCAAGGCATGATATAAAGGAGTTAATATTACGTAGATAATACTGCATTACATCTTGTATAGCGACGTCAGATAACAAGCTTTAGAGAGGTGGTGATATCAAGGACTGCCTCGTGAGAGAAATATACTGACGTGTCAGATCAATTATCAGTGCGGAGCCAGATATTTGTGTTTATCCGTGTATTTTGACTTGGGACGCAGAATGGAATCTGGATGACTGACTTTTGTAATGCTTAATTAAGAATTGTCCTTTACCCTGACATGGGATTAATTTTGGAACTAAATATCAGATGCAACCTTTGATATGGCTGTGGCCACAGTAAATATGATCAGCCTCTCGGTATACACTCCCTCTATACAGTCACCATCACCACCAGATAATTGTGCATAAAAGATAAACAAATTTGATGTCTGTGCACATGGCTGGATATAATCACGGTATCTCATAAAATGTTAGTCCATCATCCATCATCCAATCCCAGTGAGGAGCGTAGGAGCCCGAGGCTAGCAGTTGGTCTCGACATTTAATATGAGAGTGACCAGCCTCACTCATCCCTGAGTGGCATTATATGAGCAATCAGCCCCAACCACCCCTTGGATATAAACCTTCACCAGCTCAATCCGATTGGAGCGCAATAATTACACATTAAACCACCAGGTGCCAAAATTTGGTTATATGGTTACCACCCAGCGTAGTAAATAGTTTCCTGGTGTACAGGAAACCATTTGGCTTGTCACTCAGTGTAGAGTCACCCACAGGCAGAAGGAAGACGAAAGAATGAAGGAAAGAAAGACAGAAGAGGGAGTGTAAAGTTACCCGTAGGGAGAAGGACAAGGAAAGAATGAAGGAAAGGAAGACAGAAGAGGATGGAAGGACAGAAGGATGGTGGTGAGGAAAGGGCAGACACCTGACAGCAGCTCTACATCGAGTGAGTGGATGGTGAGCGCCTCCACCTACCACGAATAAAATGTTAGAAGGAAAATAAAACAAAATCCTACCCAGACTCCCAAAATATATCTATGTCAATGTTTACAGACATTGGTAAAGCCAAAGCGACAAGGAAAGCCTTAGTAAGTTGTCCAGTGGCCTCTTGCCTCTTAATAACATCATGCAGTCTTGGCGGCAGCGAGGAAACAATGTTGTTGATGGTTTACTGGTTTCGTCTGAACAGCTGCCACTCGTCCCTGGTGTGCTGCAGGAGGCGGGCCTGTGTCCTCTCGTTCCCTGGCTCCCACGCGTTGACAGTCTGGGCCACACAGTCTCGATGGCTCTGTATTAATGTTTGATCTGTCATGTCAGTATATTTCTCTCACGAGCCTGCAATTTATATCACCACCTATCTAAAGCTTGTTATCAGACGCCGCTATACAAGATATAATGCAGCGCTGTCTACCAATTATTAACTCTTTTATCATACCTTGAATGAAAGAAAATAGACAAATAATGTGACCATCAACTACTTCGCAATTCATTCTCTCTCCCCTATCTCACCCCCTCCCCTCCCTTACTCCACCCTCGCACATCACTCGTCCCCCCACCCACCTGCCCTTCTCTCTCTGGCCCCTCCCTCTCAGCCCCTCTTATTCCACTGTGACTTGCCGCGCATAAAGGAGGCAGTCTGAGGCACAGGGTACCGAATGATAGGTGATTATTTATGACCACGACTATACAGTACATACTGTACATATGTCAGGACTCCATATTATAAACACAAATCATAACAGAAAGCATGATGGATAGATAGACAGGTAGATACACAGAGCACCAGACAAGGTGTGGGAACGGGATATTAGCTTGTAACTCTTTAAGTGAAGGAATGTTGATCGTGCACCGGAAGCAGTACATACACACAGACATACAGTGTTCTAGAAGCTTCCACGACAGTAGAGCACACGTGACACGACCACTGCTACACCAGAAAGTAGGATTCTGAGTTCAGAAGAAGACTGGCCATAGAACCGACAGGTAGCAGGGAGAAGGAGGCTGGCAACATGGGCGACAGGGTGGAAGAGAGAGAGAGAGAGAGAGAGAGAGAGACAGGGAGGTAGCTGGCGGGACTCTATACTTCCCTGGTGTGTGAGAGACTTTGTTAATATTTCCAAGACAAATAAAAAATAGTGCCATACTCATCTTTACCTCTCCTGTCATTGCATGACAAAAGGGAACCAAGATTACCTACTTACAAAACTACTCACGGATAACATCCGCTCGTCCACGAGTGTAATATATGTATAACGGATCTACAAAACATCACTACAAGAAGCTACGAAGCTTCTGTAAGACATACATAATTATATACTGGTACTTACATGCATACATACATACATACATACATTAATACCGTACGTACATTCTGTCTGTCTATCTATAGCTAGACGCCTTAATCCCGTAAGGGGTGGCCACAGACAAATCGCCTCCATGTCATCCTACCCCTGCCATTACACTGCCCTCCCCCCAGCTCACCTCTCTCTCTCTCTCTCTCTCTCTCTCTCTCTCTCTCTCTCTCTCTCTCTCTCTCTCTCCTATACCTCGCTACTCCATACCTCCATCTCATCATACATCATCATCATCATCATCATCATTATCCGGACCTTTTTTCCCACCCTAGGGCAGGGTGAGGAGTAGCAACGTCAAGTCAGCCCAAATTTGCCCAATGCAATGGGCCACGCTTCCATTCACTCATTATTCAAGCCCCCGGAATCCTGGCACTATCTGACTTTCATTACAAAGACCGACTACTGACTGCCGTCTGCTGGTCAATGAATATAAGTGGCCTAGTTGCCACACAGGGTATATTGGCAGCACAATATAAGTGGCCTAGTTGCCACACAGGGTATATTGGCAGCACAATATAAGTGGCCTAGTTGCCACACAGGGTATATTGGCAGCACAACACCAGCCTTCAAGCTGGGGGTTGACCAGCGCAGATGTCAGTGGAGCAGGTCAGGTGTGCCTGTGAGCGACCCTCCTCATTGCGGTAAGGGAACATTGATTTACTGTAATACTTGTGTTGATGCCAAGACTGTCTGTATAATAGACACATGTACCTGTAAGAATACTAGAATCCATTCATATTTATTCACGACAACCGGCCTAAACAATTTCTGTATAATAGACCCATGTACCTGTAAGAATACTGGAAGCCATTGATATTTATCAATGCCAACCTGCCTAAACAATGGTCTGTCTGCTGTGCCTCTGAATATATTGTGCAGCTACGTCCACCCTGTAATTTACATGACGTTTTCTCCTTTTTTACATAAGTGCGATGAGTTCCAGCTCAAATAGTTCTTTTAGCCATTGAATTACCTTACAGGTCATTTGTATCTTTTTAGATCCACTGAAGATGACATAGATGAATATGTGGAAACGTCTGGGGATAATAGACTTGTTACACATGTTTGAAAAAGTCCAAATATTGTGGTCGTAGAAAATTGTAAAGAAAAGAGAAATTTGTACATATACTCTGTTGACTTGAAGTAGGTGCACAAATCCCATCTCCAGCTTAAATATATATACTGAGCTTAACACTGAAATATGGTGCTAGTCACAAAGAAGTGCTGTGAAAGGCATGTTGTCTTGGTATTGTATTATTCTGCCATTGAGCTACAGGAAGTAAGCTACATAAGGACAAAAATCACGGCCAAGTTCAAATGAACGCACTATAGTTGTATTACAAGTGTGGCTTAGTTTGTGAAGGAGGGAATGGTGAATGAATGTGTGGCTCACTTCACTGGTCACTCCATGGGTAGTTCTGCCAGCTTTGTATTTCCCTTTTTCACTGTGGATGATGCCCAGCCCAGTAAATGTACTGGATGTAGTGGTTAACATGATAATGTGATGATGATGATAATAGACGGTTATAAGGTGATTTTTATGGTGTTGTTGATGGTGATTGTAATAATGGCGATGGTGATGATGACTGTGCAGATCTACCTTACCCTACCCTACCCTTACTTACCCTAACCTGTCATAGTTAACCCTGCCTTACCCTCTCCTGCCCTAGTCTAACCCATGCAAATCTACCCTACCCTACCCTACCCTACCCTTACTTACCCAAACCTATCATAGTTAACCCTGCCTTACCCTCTCTTGCCATAGTCTAACCCATGCAAGTCTACCCTACCCTACCCTACCCTACCCTACTACCCTACCCTACCTTACCTTGTGTTACCATACTCCGCCCTACGTAACTCTTCTGTACCCTACCCTGCCTTGCCAGATTCTGCCTTACTCTATCCTGTGTTGCCAACTCTGCCCTGCCTTACCCTGTGTTGCCATATTCTACCCTACAGTACCCTACCCTGTCCTGCCTTACCCAAACCTACCCTACAGTACCCTACCCTGTCCTGCCTTACCCAAACCTACCCTACAGTACCCTACCCTGTCCTACCTTACCCAAACCTACCCTACAGTACCCTACCCTGTCCTACCTTACCCAAACCTACCCTACAGTACCCTACCCTGTCCTGCCTTACCCAAACCTACCCTACAGTACCCTACCCTGTCCTGCCTTACCCAAACCTACCCTACAGTACCCTACCCTGTCCTGCCTTACCCAAACCTACCCTACAGTACCCTACCCTGTCCTGCCTTACCCAAACCTACCTTATCGTACCCTATCCTGCCCTACCCTACCCTACCCTACCTCACCACACCATACCCAGTCTATATCTAGCTTACCTTACCGTCACCTAACCATATCCAATAGTAGCTTGTGCCCACACCTCCCCACACCCTACCCTACCACACCCCTGCCTACCATACCCCTGCCTACCATACCTAACCAAGCCCTTGTTTGGTTTAAGTGCCGTATGCTACCATAAGGAGTGCCGGTAAACGCGTGATACAGGTCTATCTATCTATCTATTGCCAGACGCCTTAATCCCGTAAGGGATGGCCACACACAAATCGCCTCCATGTCACCCTGTGCCCTGCCATTTGGCTGTCCTACTTCCAACTCACACCCCGCTCTCTCATATACTGTACCTCTCCATCCCTCCATCTCATCCTTGGCCTCCCCCTCCCTCACCCCCCCTCCACCTCACTCACATACACTCTCCTCGTCAGTCTCTCACTCTGCATCCTCTCCACATGGTCATTGGTATTATTTGCTCACATACACCAGTGCCTCTTGTACTGTATACCAAGCCGTGTGGCATCAAATACACTCCACCCCACTGACTGCTGTTCTGGCGGTATTTGGCCCGAGTTTGTCTCTTATCATAGCTACCTAGGGAACCAAAGTCTGCTGATTTGAGTCTAAAACATGACTGAGCTGCACCACCCACTGAAATGTCTTAACACCCCTGCTAATATCATCACAGTCCTGAGTGAGACTTGTGGACGGTGGGTATTAGTGGCCAAGTGGTGACGTGAAGGACTTGGGATGTAGGAGAACTGCTGGGCCTCGGGGAAATGGCTGTCAAATCAATGGCCTCTTCCGTAGCAACTTGTTTGGCACATTACACCTTATCATTCTCTTGTATGTTACTTATATTAATGCAGACACAGCTGGCAGCATTATCAGAAAGGAAGAGGAGAGTGAAAATTAATGTAATATGCAGAACAAATCGCTAAGAAAGAGGTGCTACGAAGGAGGTGGGGGAGGGGTGTATTTATGTGCGCTCGTTCGTCTAGCCCCTCTCCATGGTTCAAAAATTCCAAGGTAAACGCAGACTCAATAATAATAATAATAATAAAAACAATAATAATAATAATAATAATAATAATAATAATAAAAACAATAATAATAATAATAATAATAATAATAATAAAAGTAAAGGCGTACAGTGCTCCTTTCGCTTTAAATTGGCCTAAATTTGCCATCTTATCTTGAATGCTGCGTTGGATCAAAAGACGAATGCTGGACTATGGTGTTAGTAATGAAGAGGTATAGATGTCGAGTAGTAGCATTATCCTTCTTTGCCGCTGAGGTACGTGATTAAAGTTGTAAATGGAAAAGTTTGGGTCGAGGACTTATAATTCAAAAGTCAATGCAGCCACCAAATAACCTAGACTCACTAAAAATGCAATAAAACATCGACAGCGAACTATTAGACAACTCATCAAGACACACACATATAGTTTACAGTACGTTACACTGCATCGCGGTATCTGTCACAGTACATTATATTCGTCTAAGGGAAACAAAAGAAAATTGTACTGTGATTTCTTCTCTGAGTCTCTAAAAAGGTAACATTTAGTACTGCTGAGGTTTAAACTAATTTTAGGGAGAGAATTTGAAACTAGAAAGGAGTGCCAGATGTGGGAATTTTGTTCGTAGGTATTGACTTCGGCTTCATCTTATCGTCAACAAACCCAAAATATCCTGTAAGAGGGTAGTATCCATGCAAATAATGTAGCATATAAAAATCTTTCACAGCTAACTCGATCATAAGTTCAGCGATACTAGCATATAAACCAGCGTATTGATGAAAACTGTGATACAATTTGAATCTCGCGGGCATCACTTCAAGGAAAATGCCTGGGTTCCAAAATTATAAATGTTTTGAGCGTCAGGTGCACGTGCATAAAATTGCTTGTTTATTTTTTAGTTTTCAAGCAGCCAAGCCAAAAAATATATAAAAATCGAAATAATCGACCAAACAAAATTATTTCTAATACCTTTAAAATGCTATGAAGACTTTTTAAATCTCGGAAATTGGTTTAAGATCTTTATGAATACTGCCGAGGTTGGCGATGGGAGTGTAAGTGTAACCGACGCCATGTTTCAAGAGAACTGTTGAGGTGGTGTGGTGAGTATTCTGCCTTAATTCCATGTTTTCAACCTGTTATAGCTAATTTACTTGTATTATTCTGCTCGTGAAATTTTGATAAGACAATGGAGACAACATGGTGGTGAGCATTTCTAGTGAGTATTCGTGTTTCGTGATTATAAAGGGCGACAAAGTCCAAGCAGATGGTGAAGAAGGTCGGCTTCGTGAGTATCCTGGTCCAATTCCATGATTTTACCTCTAGCATCTGATTTACCTGCATAATACTGCTCGTTAATATTAACTAAGTTGACAGAGATAACTAGGGTATAGGTATGTGATGGAAATATTCGTGTTTTGAGGTGGTATTGTGGAATGGTGGTGTAAATGGAAGAACAGACGCCGAAGAGGGCCTGCTTAGGTATCCTGTTCTGATTCGTTTTTCGGCAGCTTCCATCTAATTTACTGACATAATTCTACTCACTAATGTTAGAGAAGCAAATAGAGATTATTAGGGTGTACGCGTGTGAGGGAAAGTGGGTGTATTGAGATGATATTTGACATTCTTGTAAGATTTGACGTCGAAGATGGCTGGCGTAGTAAGTTAAGTATCCTGCTCTGCCTCCACATTTTCCTTACATACAGCCAATTTCCCCACTTAATTCTGCTTACTGTTGTTATACAAGGTAATGGAGATAAATAAGTGTAGTTTGGTGGGAGAATATTGTTGTTTGCAGATATTTAAAGGATGTAGGTTTTTTTTCGTGTCCTTGCCGACTTGAATATTACATTGAACTCAAGAATAGGGAAGAAGACGCTGTTGAAGTAAAGATGATAAAACATTGTGAAGATTTTGAAAGAGAGTACGTGAGAGAAATAAAAGACATTAAAGAAAAGTACAGCATACCTGAAGACTTAGAAACATTAGAAGAGAGAGTGGCAAAAAGGGTAATAAAAGAAAAAATAATGACAAAAAATAAAGAAGAAATTTGTGAAGACATGAGAAAAGGGAGTAAGACAAAGGAATCGTTGAACAAGAAATAGACCTACAGAGATACCTAGAGGAAATAGAGTTTGAAAGTGCAAAGATTATATTTTTGATGCGAACCAAAATGTTAGAAGTGAAGGAAAATTATAAGAAAAAGTATGAGCCAAACTTTAAGTGACATGTGTCAAGAAGAGAATGAAAATCAGCATCATTTATTCATATGTGACGCATACGAAGATTTAACAAGAGAAATTAAAGGAAAAGAATCAATAACAAAAATACTATAACAAAATGAATTACAGGTTGTAGCAAATACAGTGGGCAGAATAATGAAACGAAGAGAAGTAATTATGAATATAAGGAGCAACATAGAAATGAACACTAGAGACTGAAAAAAGAATAATAATAATAAATAAATAAAGCCATCTTGTTTCAAGACAAGAACTGGATGGGAGTGGGCGCCAGAAACAACAACAACAACAACAACGACATTTTGTAAACATTCTGCCCCCGAAATATTTAGAATGTTCGTATGTTAGGTATTTCCGTCGATTTATGGTTTATTGTTTATTATTTATTATTGGTTATTATTTATTGGTTATTGGTTATTATTGGTGGTGGCGCCCATCATCCACTCACTTGATGTAGTGCTGCCTACTTCTTCCTTAGCCTTATCATTCTTTTTCTGTGCCTGCCCTCCTCTCTTCCTATTTCTCACCATCATCCACTCACTTGATGTAGTGCTGCCTACTTCTTCCTTAGCCTTATCATTCTTTTTCTGTGCCTGCCCTCCTCTCTTCCTATTTCTCACCATCATCCACTCACTTGATGTAGTGCTGCCTACTTCTTCCTTAGCCTTATCATTCTTTTTCTGTGCCTGCCCTCCTCTCTTCCTATTCCCCACCATCATCCACTCACTTGATGTAGTGCTGCCTACTTCTTCCTTAGCCTTATCATTCTTTTTCTGTGCCTGTCCTCCTCTCTTCCTATTTCTCACCATCATCCACTCACTTGATGTAGTGCTGCGTACTTCTTCCTTAGCCTTTATCATTCTTTTTCTGTGCCTGCCCTCCTCTCTTCCTATTTCTCCCATCTTTCCTGTCACTTCTTATTGCTTTTCTTTCCTTTACAGGTGGCTTTACATTGAATGACAAGCCAAATGGTTTCCTGTAAGCCAAGAAACCATTTACAACGCTGGGTGGTAACCATATAACCAAACCATACGTGCTCCCTACGTGTCAACAAGTGGGTTGGTGAAGGGTTAGTGCCCCTCCCCGTAAAACAAATAACTCAAAGTCAAATGGCCACCCCTTACGGGATTGTGGCGTCTGGCAATAGATAGATAGATAGACAGGGTTTTTTCGTGTCCTTGCCGAAATTTTGTAAACATTCTGCACTGGAAATTTTTAGAATGTTCGTGTATTATGTAATTCCGTCGATTTATTGGTTATTGTTTTTTTTATTATGTTGTGGGTTTGGGGGTATTTTTTGAAGAGGATTCCACGTAAATAGCTCCTTCAAGCCGATGACGTGTTGGAGGGACGCCTGCAGGTGGTGGCACTGATATAACCACGCCAGTACCACTATTAATTTATACGTTGCTCAATCCCTATCCCATGACAGCAGGATGTGGCACTGCAGAGAGGTAACTTCATCCTGCAGTCCACCGGGTTCACGTTTAGGTGAGCAGGGAGTCACAGTAACACTTTTACTACCGCTGTCTGTTGACGATTTTATCTGTACGTTTAGGTCAACATGGATAGGTCATAAAGGGATCTGTGGGCTTAACGTTGGATGAGGTTAATACTTACTGGTATTCACAAAAAATCGTGTACAGTAATTAGACAAATTGCTTTCAGCACTGCTGGGTTGGGGCAGACATTGCAAAGTCTGGGCAACGTGACTGTGTACTCTAATATTGCATTGAAGTTGTGTGGCCTGTGTGAAAATAGTGTGGTGCATTTATAACGCTGCTCTGCTACTCCACCTGGCTGGTTCTTGTGTGTTGTAACGACGGCTCAGTGTTGTTAGTGTCTGTTGTGTATCATGTACCGTACATTCCCTTCCTACTGACACACACACACACACACACACACACACACACACACACACACACACACACCAGTGTATCATGTATTGCGTATTCGTTTCCTACTCACACACACACACACACACACACACACACACACACACACACACACAGCTGTGCCCACAACACATCAGATATTGCAGGGGAGTGTCTTGTGAAGCTCTGTTTACATACTGCCTTGTACAACAATTTTGGCCCCTCTTGGACTCTTCATGGGGTACAGGCTCAACATGTGGTGTATTTTCTTTGATGATAACAAGAGTAATATTGGTCACTTTCTCCCCCCACCTGCAACTAATTGTTCCTTTCACTTGCAGGTACGATGTTACTTGTTACTAGTGCGTTACTTGGGTTACTTGCAAGATGGCAACATGAATACAGAGTCAGGCAGCGGTACGTGGCAGCCTAAGTTACAGAGAACCAGTGGCCCCAGTGTAGTGGCTTTCGAATTAAGGTGAGTCTTTTAGCCTTCTTAGTGCACTGACACCTTAATTTAGTCTGGCAGGCTCCAAGTGATTTTAGTCAGTAGGTCAACTCTGGAACTGTCTCCCTGTATGTCTGTATTTCCTATTTGAAAGAAGCGTTGTGGTGTGGATGTGATAGGAAGCGTTAGGAGAAATACATTGAGGTGGTTTGGCCATGTGGAGAGGATAGAGAGCGAGAGACTAACGAGGAGAGTGTATGTGCGCCAGGTGTAGGGTGGGAGAGGGAGGGGGAGGCCGAGGATGAGATGGAGGGACGGAGAGGTACCGGTATATGAGAGAGGGGTGTGTGAGCTGGGAGCAGGGCTTTGAAATGGCTGGGGACAAGGCGACATGGAGGCGATTTGTTTGTGGTCACCCTTTACGGGATTAAGGCGTCTGGCAATAGATAAATAGATAGACCTACATGCAAATTAGTGTCATTGAGTGTAGTATTTTCTCAGTTCAGGTCAGTGTCTTTCTTTGCCACTTCACTCCAATGATGTCAGTGTACTCCTGCCATCTCCAGGTCATTATATTCAACTCAGACCGAAAATTGCTGTGCCTAAGTGTTGTGTCTTGGTGTGTTAAGCTGAGGTCTTTCTGAACCCTGTTGAGAATGGCAAGCACAGGACATAATTATAATCTTTTCACCTCTCTCTTCCTGTCTACATATAACACTCCCATCCGTCTCTCAACTTCCTCCATGCCTCTGCTTCCCATCCACTCACTATATGCTTTCTTCTTTTGTACCACAGCCTGTCTCACCTCTTCATTCCATCATGCTGTTCATTGCACCCCCTTTCGTCTTCTCTTCACCCCATACACCACGTTATATATTCTGTTTTTCATTTTGTCACTTCCATTACCTTGAGAGAGAGAGGATGTTCATCCCTGGAGCTGGGGATTTTAAAGTTGTTGGTACATCCGCATGAGAATATTGGGAGGCAACATAGGTCTTTCATGAAACTCTTTTATTCTTACAAAATAGTTAAGCAAAATGCCTCTCCATGTTTGTATCAGTGTAAGTCCATCCATCCTTGTTAGACTACACCTGGCATCACCAAGCTGAAAAGGGTTGGGAATATTGGCAAGTTAGAACAAATGTTGTTAAGTCACATGGATGTCAGGCGAGAAGAATACACTAATTCCTTGTTATATGTTGGCCTTTTTCCAGTCATATTTGCTCTTAATTTCTTGAATCCAGTGCCATTGCCAGTGTTATTCTTGTCATCTTTACACCACTGTGTACTTTAAGACAGCATTAACCCCTTCAATCCATTAATGTAGTTAAAATTTTGTTCTTTGTGTCTCTAGACCACTTTATTCAGTTTAAAACTAATCGTGAACAGTTGTTAAGTAGCCCTGATCTGTCTGGTTGAGCAGACCTATCAATCGCAAGCAAGCAGCTCCCCCTGCAGGGCCGTGCCATGCAGTGAACCAGTGTTTCCTTGCAGTGGACAGCACCTTGCCACTGCCAGGTGCGGGCAAGAGTATGGAGGTTGGGTTGCCAGACGGAATTTGCATCTGCATCCAGTAACAGGGACGCCATAGTAGGCTGCACATCATGCTGCTGTTTGGTGTTATGGTTACCACCCACTATTGTAAAGGGTTTCCTTGGTTATAGGAAACCAGTAGGCTTGTCACTCAGTGTAGAGACACTTGAAGTGGAAAGATTAATTAAAAGCAACAGGAAGGATGGGAAAACCAGGAAGAGAAGAGGCCAGACACAAAAAGGGAATGACAGGTGAAGGAAGAGGTAGACAGCACTACATCAAGTGAGTGCGTGATAGTGGGACAGACACAAATAGGGAATGATGAGTGAAAGAAGAAGTTGACAGCACTACATGAAGTGAGTGGATGATAGTGGCCAGCAGCCACCACTGCACCCGGGTATAGTATAGGGATTAAAGAAGGTTATACTGTATCTAACCTCGCCAGTCTCTCCTAAGCTGAATATAAACACCTGAGGCAGCAAGAATAATCTGAAGCATATGTTTGCTCATGTGGAGAGGATGGAGGATGAGAGACTGACGAGGAGAGTATATGAGTGAGGTGGAGACCAAGAATGAGACGGATGAATGGAATGGAGAAATATATGAGAGAAGGGAGTGTGAGTTGGAGGGAGGGGAGTCAAGTGGCAGAGGACAGAACACCGTGGAGGCAATTTGTCTGTGCCTACCCCTTACAGGTTTAAGTGATGTGGTAATAGATAATGTCAGTGGATCGAAGGAGTTATATTTTCAATAATTTACAGAAAAAAAAGGCCCAATACAGTTCCATTTCTGCTTGTAAAGCTGATTTGCCACTTTGCTTTGGTGGTGGAGAGGGACGCCTTCCTGTGGTGGCACTGATATGTCTGGGCGGCTACACTGCATGGTTAAATAACACCCCCAGCTACTGCCCTGCCCCCCGAAAAGTGGAGGGTGGACTACGGCAGGACAGCTTAAGCCAGCAGTCCACCGGTTTGACGTGTCAGATGAACCTGGGGCTACATTATTATTAACTTGTACTACCACTACTACTACTACTACTACTACTGCTGCTGCCACCACCACCACCACTACTACTACTACTATTGCTACTGCTACAACAACTACTTACCTACCGTACCATCACCAGTCTCCTCTGCTGTACAGTACTTTTATTTTTCCACACCAGACTTACTAATGAAAATCTTGTGTAGGTAGTCAACAACTTTTAGTCATTATTCTCTCCCTTACTGTCTTCTCTCCAGTGTTTTGTTCCGTTGCTTATCATGTGTCTTGTCTGTGAATTACTGCCATATGGTGTTTGACAGGCGCTGGGAATCCAGTATTCAGTTCAGTGCCACCTTATTCTATCTGTTGATGTTTGTGGCCAGGTGGCATGGTGGTTGGCCGGAGTAGTCTGGTGCAGAATAGATGCCAAACTTTATTGGTGGAGAAGGCCAGATGGACGACTCGTTACCATGGCAACCACCTGATGCTTACCGTGAGCATTTTCTTTGTAATAGACTTTTGTTTTTTGTAAGCTTATTGATATACTCGACAGATTTTATTATTATATACTAACGGTAAAATAGGTCTTTGCATTTTCTCAACTCTTCTTTTTTTTTTTAATCTGTCCATCGCCAGACGTTTTCATCACGCAAGGGATGGCCACAAACAAATCGCCTCCATGTCACCCTGTCCGCCATTTCGCTTCCCAGCTCCCAACTCGCATCGCCTTCTCATATACCTCTCCATTCCATCACTCCATCTCTTTCTTGGCCTCCACCTCACTCACATACACTCTCCTCGTTAGTCTCTCGCTCACTATCCTCTCCAACGTCTTGATAATACTTGCAAGTCATGATGGTTGGGTGGGTTGCAGTGATGTAAGTGGCTGCCCGTGGGTTAGAGAGAGAGAGAGAGAGAGAGAGAGAGAGCAGAAGAACAAACTGCAGCATGGCTAAGAGATGTGATTTAGAGAGTGAGAGAGAGTGCCCATGAGTTGGAGCAGAAACTGCCGTATAATTAAGAGATATTATTTAGAGAGAGAGTGAGTGAGAATGGCCATGAGTTAGAGTAGAAGAAACTGCCGTGTAATTAAGAGATATTATTTACAGAGAGAGAGTGAGTGAGAATGGCCATGAGTTAGAGTAGAAGAAGAAACTGCCGTATAATTAAGAGATATTATTTAGAGAGAGAGAGTGAGTGAGAATGGCCATGAGTTAGAGCAGTGGTTGCCAACCTTTTTTCCAGGCGACCCCAATCCTGCACATGTAGCCATGACCGCGACCCCACTGGTTTTATACACTGTATGTAATGTATTATTGTATATTACTGGTTGTAGGCTGTAACAGTACAGGGCAAGTGTAATTAATAGCCGTGTAAGAGAGGTACTGTAAGGTTGAAAAAGACAAAATTAACATCATTAAATGTTATTTTAGTTATAGAAATTTAAAGGCTTCATTTGAACCAAAACATCCACTTCTGAAACAATATTTTGTCACATTCCACAAAGACAAACTAAAATAAAAATGTTTTTTATCAACTGATAAATTGATTTTAATGGGGGCCTTGGGCCTGGATCTGGCTGGTAAGCATTTCCATTCATGGCTCAGTCGTAGAAAGTGCTACCCTCAAATCATGTTCAGGTTGCAACCAATTTCTGCTTTTCGTTTTGATGGCAGCCAGATATGCAAACCCTGATCCGCACAGATAGGTTGTAACGAACGGCAACAGCACTTTCACAGCCTCACTGCCGAGGACTGGTTTCTCCTTCACAGTAGTCCAGAACACTGCTAGTGACTGTTTCATCATGTTGCACCTCGATGAGCTCCTCTTGCAGATTTGGGATGGAAGACTCCTCTTCTGAGAGGTCTTTGACGTGGACATCAAAGGGTCTGCGCACCCATTTGTATTTCTCATGCAACTCTTCATCCGGAATATATCTGTCAAACTCCTCACTCAGCTTCTCAAGGTGCTCAACAATGACACTTTGTTCGTCCACAAGCGTGACGTCTTCATCTTCCTGAAAAAGGTTCAAGAGTGGAAAGGACGCAGTTTTCCCCCGCTCAATCTTTCCCTTCCACGACCTCAGTTTCGCCTTGAATGCCTTGAGCTTTTCTGACACAAAGAGATGAGTTTTTTCTGTTCCTTGCATGGATATATTCAGCAAATTTAACACTGTAAATATGTCTGTTGATTATGCCAGTTTAAGCAACCACCTTGGTTCAGCAAGCCTTGATGCCAGTGCATGTTTCTTCTCGTTCAAGAAGATTTCAACCTCTGCACGCATTTCAAACACTCTCTGGAGCACTTTCCCTCGGGACAGCCACCTGACACAAGAGTAGTAAAGCAGGTGTTCATATTCCGACCCCATGTCAGAGCACATCTGACTGAACAGCCTGGAATTCAGAGCTGATGGTTTAATAAAATTCACTATTTGAATCACATCTTCTATCACAGAGTTAAGCTCAAGTGACAGTTTCCGGGAGGCAAGGTTTTCCCGGTGGAGCAGACAGTGAGTCATTATCACTTCGGGGTTGACTTGTTTCACCCTAGCGGTGAAACCCTGATGTGCCCCTAGCATTGCAGGTGCACCACCCGTGCACACACTGAAGCACTGATCCCAGCTGAGGCCTTCTTTCTTGATGAAGCTGTCAACCAACTTGAACAGATCTTCACCTGTTGTTGTCGTCTCCAGTCGTTTACAGAACAGGAAGTTCTCTTCCATGTCATTCTTCCCTTGGTACCGCACATACACCAAGAGCTGTGCATCGTCACTGACGTCAGTTGACTCATCCAACTGCAGGCTGAATTTTCCGCTCTCCTTGATGGCAGCCACTACCTGTTCTTTGATGTCTTCCGACATCTCTTGAATCCGTGTCTGACAATGGAACAGTTTCATTTTTTTTTTTCACCGCATCATCTCCGAAAATGGTACTAACCACATCAAGGACTGCTGGCTTCACCAACTTTTCCTCAGTTGTATGTGGCTGTTTACACTTAGCAATTCTTTTTGCAGCCAGATAGGATGCAATTGTTGCTTGTCGAACAGAATACACTCCTGTGTTCATAGGGGTGTCCATCTCTGACGCTGCAGTTGTTCTTCTTTCCTCTTCAAATACTGGCGGTCTTTCCCCGCCAGCGTCGGGTGTTTTCCGTGGAGATGGCGCTCGAGCTTGTTTTCTTTAAGCGACTCATGGCTGAGCACTTCCCCACATCCAACACATTGAGGTTTTTCGACCCCACGATCGATGAGAAGCGTAAACCCAATGTCAAGGAATTCTCTGTACACCCGCTTTCTGGACATCACTGAAGAATCTGAAAAGATATTTATACTTGCTTAATAACAAATCAGACAAAAGATGCTACTTGGTACCGTACGCCAGGAGGGGAGAGGGGAAGGAGCCAAGGAAAAGAGGAGGAGGGGAAGAGGCCAAGGAAAGAGGAGGAGGGGAGAGGGCCAAGGAAAGAGGAGGGGAAGGAGCCAAGGAAAGAGGAGGAAGGGAGGGGGCCAAGGAAAGAGGAGGAGGGGAGGACAAGGAAAAAGGAGGGGGAGGAATAAAGAGGATGGGGAGGGGGGCAAGGAAAGAGGAGGAGGGGGAGGGGACATGGAAAAAGGAGAGGGAGGAGTAAAGAGGAGGAGGGGAGGGGGGACAGGAAATAGTAGGAGGGGGAGGGGCAAGAAAAGGGGAGGGGGAAGAGGAGGAAAGAAAGACAATGAAGGCGAGGAAGGAAAGTGTAGGAGGGGGAGGGGGCAAGGAAAGTGCCCCCTTCCCCTCCTCCTCTTCGCTTGCCCCCCTCCTTCTGCTCCTCTTCCCTTGTCCCCCTCGCTTTCTAAATATGGTGGACGGTACCTTTCGTGCAATATTTCGTCGGCAAGTGAAGTATTCAGTTTCTTTTTCATATTTACCTAGGAATTTTAAAGAAAGAAAGATTGAGTGAAACCTATACGGCACATTGCACTTCAATATACGGGTAAAAATACATCAACTTACCGACAGAAGATGAACAAGTTGGTAAAGAGTGTTTGCCGTTACGACCGTACAGCTCGAGTGGTGGCCTGGCACAGACTGGACGTGGACGGTTCACCTTTGTAGGACACAAGATGCTGTTCACGTACCAAACGCGTACGACACTCAGGGATACCAACATTGAATATACATTCTTATAATTTTATATAAATAAATATATACATAAATACATAAATAAGAATAAACAAATACGTTTATATCTTTTTCTTCACTACGAATTCCGCCAGAAATCTACGGATTTTTCGCTGATTTTTTAACTAACTCGCTGTATGGCTGTGGGCGGAGGCACGTCTCATACATGTCTGGCCACTTTATCAGCAGTATTTAACACGATCCCCAGATTCCTCAGCCAATATGTGAATATATGTTGCAGACATCACATAATCGGGAATTGAACATGTTTGATATTTTGAGGGCTTGGCGACCCCAGGTTTCGGAAACGGGGAGTTAGAGAGTAAAAGGAACTGCAGCATGGTTAAGAGATGTGATTTAGAGAGAGAGTGAGTGAGAGTGCTCATGAGTTAGAGAGAGTGAAAAAGAAACTGCAGAATGGTTAAGAAACATGATTTAGAGAGTAAGTGAGTGAGTGAGAGCGCCCATGAGTTGGAGAAGTACAGTGTGGTTAAGAGATGTGATTTGGATACAGAGTGTGATTGGGAGTGCCCGTGAGTTAGTGTAGAGGAAAAAGAAATTGCAGCATGGTTAAGATACAGCCTATGATTTGGAGAGAGTGAGAGTGCCCATGAGTTAGAGACAGTAGAAGAAGCTGCAGCATGGATAAGAGATGTGATTGATGGAGCAGTGGTGATGTCAGCCCCAGCTGTTACCCTGGCCACCAGTTCACAGTACAGTTGAGCCTGTTGGTGTTTATATATCATGTTGGTGTTGGCACTGACCACACTCCTGTATCTGGTGTTGTAAGGTACTGTATATTTGTCAACACAATACCGGACATTTCTACTAGCTCGATTTCTGTTTAAATACCATCATCATTATTATTACCGCCTCCACCACCACCACCACCATTATCATCATCATCATCATCGTCCTCCACCGTCATCATCTCCTCCTCCTCCTCCTCCTCCTCCCCCCCTCTTCTTCTTTCTCCTCCTCCTCCTCCTCCTCCTCCCCCCCTCTTCTTCTTTCTCCTCCTCCTCCTCTTCTTCTTCTTCCTCCTCCTCCTCCTCCCTCATCATCATCATCATCATCATCCCCCTGGCTATGATTCTGGCATAAATATTTCCTGGTGCTGCCTCATCCCATCGCTAAGTAGGATAGTTAGCATGATGGTAGTAGTATAGCATAAGCTAATTTTCATACAGTTAATGTGTCCTGCAGTATTTATTATTATTATTATTATTATTATTATGGAGTGGAGAGGTATATGAGGGAGGGGGGTGTGAGCTGGGAGGAGGGCAGTGAAATGGCGGGGGACAGGGTGACGTGGAGGCGATTTGTTTGTGACCACCCCGTATGGGATTGAGGCGTCTGGCAATAGATAGATAGAATATTATTATTGTTATTATTATTATTATTATTATTATTATTATTACCGTATATTACTATATCAGTTTTTCATCTGGGAAACTGGGTCACTCAGTCAGAATAGTTGTGGTGACGTGAAATTCGAATGAGTCTCCTTGGTTACTAGTCAAACCAACCCTCCACAACTGAAATACTAAGTCGTGGTTACATGAAATTTCATGAGCCTTAAGGTAGGAGTGAGTCTCCTTGGTTACTAGTCAGATCAACCCCCCCACCCACCCGAATATTAGGTCGTGGTTACGTGAAATTCAGTGAGCCTTAGTTATGGGGTAATGAGAATCTCCTTGGTTACTAGTCAAATCAAGCCTCCAAACTGACTACACTTGGCTGTTTACCGAGCTGAAAGGGGATGGGGGTCATTATCAGATTAGAATAAACGTCTATCTATCTATCTGTCTATCTATTGTCAGACGCCTTATTCCCGTAAGGGGTGGCCACAAACAAGTCGCCTCCATGTCGCCCTGTCCCTCGCCATTTCACTGCCTCCTTCCCAGCTCACACCCCACTCTCATACCTCTCCACTCCATCCCTCCATCTCATCCTCGGCCTCCACCTCACACACACTCTCCTCGTTAGTCTCTCGCTCCCCATCGTCTCCACATGGCCAAACCACCTCAGTGTATTCCTGCCAACGCTGTCTATCACATCCACATCCACACCAGCATCTCAGGCGACAGGCAAAGATAAAGTTACCGTAGATAATGCCTGTGAAAGATGACTGTAGTTGGTGCACCTTAACTTGGTGCAAAATGTTGTCCTTTGGCAGCTGTTTTCACGTAGCAGGTGTGTGTGACTACCATACATACATACATACACACACACACACACACACACACACACACACACACACATATTTCACATAGCAGGTGGCTGTGTGTGTGACTACGCTACCATACACACACACACACACACATACATACATATATTTCACATAGCAGGTGGCTGTGTGTGACTACCATACATACATACATACATACACATACATACATACATACATATATTTCACGTAGCAGGTGGCTGAAAAAGTGTGTGTGTGTGTGTGTGTGTGTGTGTGGTTACCATACATACATACATACATACATATATACATACGTACATACACACACACATACGTAAATTTCACGTAGCAGGTGGCTGAAAAACTGTGTGTGTGACTACCCTAATACAAAGAAGAAATGGTATGGCTAGTGCTTCTAGTGGACATGTACACTCATTCATACATACATCATACATATATACATACATACACACACACATATACCGGCACCATAATACAGATAAAGAAGAAATGGTGTAGCCCTTTTAGTGGCCATTTACATACATACACACATACATATATACATACTTACGTATACATACATGTATACCGTACATTCACACATACTGTACATACATACATACATACATACATATATATACATACATACACACATACATATATCATACATACAGTATATACTGTACATTCATATTCACTCATTCATACATACATCATACATATATACATACATACACACACACATATACCGGCACCATAATACAGATAAAGAAGAAATGCTGTAGTCCTTTTAGTGGCCATTTACATACATACACACATACATATATACATACCTACGTATACATACATGTATACCGTACATTCACACACTGTACATACATACATACATATATATACATACATACACATACATATATCATACGTACAGTATATACTGTACATTCATATTCACACATACATACATACATGCGCACACACTGTACATACATACATACATACGTACACACATACACATAGTGTACATTCATACATACACGGACATTCATCGTACATACATAGACATACATACATCGTACATACATACATACACATACATCGTACATACATACATACTTTACAATCATACATACATACATACACATATACGTACATATGTACATACATAATTCAGCAGCAATGCAATCAGTTTGTCTCCTGCGTCAATACTGTTATGTTGATAGTACTCTGAGATGGGTTGGTCTGGTGCAGAGAATATCACATTGACTATACATACATACATACATATACATACATACACATACGTACACATATACATACATACATACATACATACTTATATACATACATACATACACATACATACACACATATACTTACATACACACACGCACACACATTACCTATAGTTCTTTCACCTTAACATGGCCCAAATTGTCGTCTTGTTACAGCTTATTTCACACAGATGATTGGCAGAAAAAGACAATGCTGTGGCTGTACATCACTCATAACACTTCTTCGTGACTAGCTTGACATTTTTTTTCAGCTTAAAACTTAGCCCAGGTGTTAGTGGTGGCTTATTTCACATAGCTCAGTGGCAGAAAAAGACCGCTTTGGCTCTACATCCCTTTCGCTGCACGTCGTGACTAGCATCATAGTCTAGTGGGGAACTATAATTATTACAGCTGGACATTCATGATGGAGAGACGGCATTTTTAGGTGCAGCCTGTGTTCTCTTCAACCATTCCATAGCACTTATTCGTGACTAACATCATACTGTGTCTCTTCAACCATTCCACAGCATTTATTCGTGACTGGCATCATACTGTGTCTCTTAGCCATTCCATAGCACTTATTCGTGACTGGCATCATACTGTGTCTCTTAGCCATTCCATAGCACTTATTCGTGACTGGCATCATACTGTGTCTCTTAGCCATTCCATAGCACTTATTCGTGACTGGCATCATACTGTGTCTCTTAGCCATTCCATAGCACTTTCGTGACTGGCATCATACTGTGTCTCTTAGCCATTCTATAGCACTTATTCGTGACTGGCATCATATACTAGTGTTAATCTCAGGCTACAAGTCACAATTCAGAGTAGAGTGATGGCAGTTTTTGGCCAAGTTAGTGTACAATGAGTATAGCATCACTGACATCATTCCTTTCAAAGACTGTAACTTAATCTTTGCTGTATGTAGTTTCAGATTTCGTTTCATACACTCACTTCCAAACTCATTAACTAGGTCTAATATGCAGAGTAAATCGCTAAACAAGAAGTGTTAGGAAGTCTCAAGTGTTCGTTGCAATAAGGCAGGGAGTCTGCGTTGCCATGGAGATATTTTATTTCCCGTCAATTTCATCTCTCCTTATTGGCAAACGAGAGAGAGAGAGAGAGGAGTGACGTGGCTGTCATCCTCACTCCGCGGTGACCAGCATAAAACTGGCGATATTTCACTAACTTCCCCTGCCAGCTGTGTGTTTTTGGTACAGGCGGATGTGTATATGGTTATTACAACACTGTAGAAGGAGTATAGCATCACTGACATCATTCCTCTCAAAGACCGTAACTTTAGTCGTTGCTATAATTTAGTTTCAGATTTTGTTTCACACACTAACTTCCAAACTCATTAACTAGGTCTAATATGCGGAATAAATCGGTAAGCAAGATGTGTTAGGAATTCTCCGGTGTCAGTTGCAATAAGACCGGGAGTCTGCGTTGCCATGGAGATATTTGCTTTCCCGTCAACTTCATCTTACTGGCTAACGAGAGAGAGAGAGAGAGAGGAGCGACGTTCCATCCTCACTCCGCGGTGACCAGCATAAAAATGGCGATATTTCACTAACTTCCCCTGCCAGCTGTGTGTTTCTGGTACAGGCGGGTGTGTATATGGTTATTACAACACTGGATCACTTATGTATCGCCTGTGTGCCTGAACAACATTATTTAGGCCAAAAATAATATTCTTTCAGTATTGCCAATATAAGGAGGAAACGTACCATCCCAGTTACACTCTTAAGACAAATAAAAACAGCTTTACTTCCTAGTTTGTAATAAAGTGATGGTTTGTATGGTGTTAATATTACAAGTAACTATATTTCCTATGGTATATCTCCTTTATTTTCTTATTATCCTGGTGGTAAAATCCACAGCTGGTCAACAGGTAATGCAGTGCTGATGTGGGAACTGTTGTGTGTCAGTCTGTGCTGGAAAAGGTTCAAGGTTTGGGTTGAACTGCTTCCTTCACGTCAGGTAATGTGTGTTTAAGCTGCAGTTATCATTGATGCGGCTGTCTGGCTGAACCCAAGTGAACACATGCCATGTAACAACATTAATTGCACCATCAGTTGGGTAAATTAAACCCCAGTATTTAGGAAAATGCTGGAGCACTGGCAGGTTCGAAGCATGGTTGGTGTGAAGTGGTTGGTGTGGTGGATGAAAGGAGGGTGTAGTGCAGAAAGGGAAAATAGGAGAGGATAGGCCAAGACTGATGCTGTGTGAGAACAGAACATTTGTTAGGGTAGGACAAGACAGGCCAGATGTCAGGCTAAGTTTGACTGTACAAAATATACCAGGTCAAGTGATTGGAAAGGCTCAGGTCAACTTATACCTGTTGTTTCTGTTCTTGGTATCCAAACCTGACAGTCTTTACTACAGCACCACCAAGCAATGCAACTTACTGTTTTAATGGTAATACTATTTTAGCTGCCTTGATTTATTTCTGTGCTATTACTGTTAATTATGTATGCAGGAAGGAGGCAATTTATTGGGTAGTTATGTAGTGTGATTAAAACAGAAAACTCATCTACACTAACAGCACATTAGGCAAACCCGCTGATTTAGTTCAGCCAAAACCTGTGCTGTATTTATACACTGTTCTAAACATAAACTGTGTATATAACTGCCTGTATAGACGCTTAGCATCACTCAGGCAACTAACAAACACTTTACAAACTAATTAGTCAATATTACAGTGACAAAATATGACAAACAAACCACCTGTCATACTAGATAACTTATGGCGTTGAGTTTATGCTGTAGATTAGTTAGGATCCTTTATAAATGCCAGCCTGACGCTCTCACAACACCCACGGGCCATAGTTATAAATCATCGCAGGCCTTAGTGCCGTATAGGATTCTTTGACGTAATATTTTGATCGCTATTCACAACGCCACCAAACCCTTCACAACGGAACTAAGAGTGAATATTACAGTGATAAATACAACACACAATTGTACCTATTATAAGTCACTGCTACAGCAACGTGTATATGGTGAGAAAGGCCTCTCTCTCTCTCTCTCTCTCTCTCTCTCTCTCTCTCTCTCTCTCTCATGCCAGCAAGGAGAGGTGATCTCCATGGCAACACAGACTTACTGTCTTATTCGAACTGTTACTTCGTAACACCTCTACCTTGGCGATTTGTTCTGCTCATTACACCTCAATGTCCCTGTTTATGTTATTTATGAAAATGTTGATGTTAGTGATGGAAAGGATAAATATTAAGGTGTAATATGCAAAATAAATCGCTAAGGAGCAGGTGTTGCGGAGTCTTCTGTGTTCCCTATAGAATTCGGTCTTGTCACATCAAGCTGAGTAAAATTGTCTGGAGGTGGCAGGAATAATAATAATAATAATAATAATAAACTATATACTCCTTCCATTCAAACTTGGTCTAAAATTGCCATCTGTCCACCTTGAGCGCTGAGTTATAACAGTAATATGCATTAAAATATGATGCTAGTCACGAAGAAGTGCTGTGGCGAGGATGTACACCCACAATATTGTCTTTCTGCCACCGAACTTCGTGACATAAGCCGTGAAAGACAGACAACCTGGGCCATAAATCAATCAAATAGGCTTCGTAACACCCATCCTGTAGCGATTTATTCTGGCTATAACATCTTAACATTGTCTTGTTTAGTAATACCATATACAGTACATGTAATTATGGTTTATAAATATCTATACATAAATACATTGGAAAAGCGTATACATTGCTGTGACGCCTTAACGTTAATAAAGTGTACTAGTAGTAATTGTAGATGTGTGTGTGTGTGTGTGCTGTGATGGTATTTAATAAGTGCCAGTATACAGGCGTGTGATAATTAACTCCATGTTTAATTAATAGGTATACATGCTTATTTCCTCTGTCTCATTTCAGCACACTCACTGCCATCCCCACGCCCACACCAGCAGCCTGAGCCGTCTCCGCAACACACAAGGGCCTGCAGGTGAGTTGGCAGTGTATTAAAGGCACACACACACACACACACACACACACACACACACACACACACACACACACACACACACACACACACCTGTTTATGTTACCGATGAAAACTGTCCATGTTAGTAATCGTCAGGAGGTGGCAGGAATAATAATAATAATAATAATAACTATATATACTCCTACTCTAACTTGGCCTAAAATTGCCACTGTCCACCTTGAGCGCTTTGTTATAACAGTAGGTCAGCATTAAAATATGATGCAAGTCACGAAGAAGTGCTATGGCCAGGATGTAGAGCCACAGTATTGTCTTTTTCTGGCACCGAGCTTCGTGAAATAAGCCGTGAAAGACAGACAACCTGGGCCATCAATCAATCAAGTAGGCGTCGTAACACCCATCCTTTAGCGATTTTTTTCTGCCTATAACACCTCAACATTGTCTTGTTTAGTAGTTATGTGGTTTTAATATAAATATAGTTTACATCAGTAACATGTATAAAGATACTGAGGTGTGGAGTGCGGAATAAGTGGCCAAGGTAGAGGTGTTACGAAATAAAGCCAGTTGGAATACCGGGGTCAGTGTGCGTTGGCATGGATATAATAGGCCAGTGAGTGATGGCCATGGTAGAGTACAGAACAAGTTAGTGCTGGAATTACTCAGCATTCTATGTAGATCTTGTACAAGCCTTCATTGTCAGCCCCTACAACGAGTCAGCCCCATGTCCTGTGTTTCCCTCTTGCTGTTTACACACGATTTGTTTATCTTAGCAGAGACTTGGCACTGGAGGGGTTATATACAGCCTTCATTAACCCCACTTGGCACTGGAGGGGTTATATACAGCCTTCATTAACCCCACTTGGCACTGGAGGGGTTATATACAGCCTTCATTAACCCCACTTGGCACTGGAGGGGTTATATACAGCCTTCATTAACCCCACTTGGCACTGGAGGGGTTATATACAGCCTTCATTAACCCCACTTGGCACTGGAGGGGTTATATACAGCCTTCATTAACCCCACTTGGCACTGGAGGGGTTATATACAGCCTTCATTAACCACACTTGGCACTGGAGGGGTTATATACAGCCTTCATTAACCCCTTCACCATCAAAGGACTGACCAGTGTTGAATAAAATTGTATGCTGTTGGAAAGAATTACATGTCATGGCGTGGAAGGGTTTACATTAGGCCAGGTGCACACACACTCTGGTGCTGATGGAAGGGTTTACATTAGGCCAGGTGCACACACACTCTGGTGCTGATGGAAGGGTTTACATTAGGCCAGGTGCACACACACTCTCGTGCTGATGGAAGGGTTTACATTAGGCCAGGTGCACACACACACTCGTGCTGATGGAAGGGTTTACGAGTACATTAGGACAGTTGCACACACACTCTCGTGCTGATGGAAGGGTTTACATTAGGCCAGGTGCACACACACTCTCGTGCTGATGGAAGGGTTTACATTAGGACAGTTGCACACACACTCTCGTGCTGATGGAAGGGTTTACATTAGGCCAGGTGCACACACACTCTGGTGCTGATGGAAGGGTTTACATTAGGCCAGGTGCACACACACTCTGGTGCTGATGGAAGGGTTTACATTAGGCCAGGTGCACACACACTCTGGTGCTGATGGAAGGGTTTACATTAGGCCAGGTGCACACACACTCTGGTGCTGATGGAAGGGTTTACATTAGGCCAGGTGCACACACACTCTGGTGCTGATGGAAGGGTTTACATTAGGCCAGGTGCACACACACTCTCGTGCTGATGGAAGGGTTTACATTAGGACAGTTGCACACACACTCTCGTGCTGATGGAAGGGTTTACATTAGGCCAGGTGCACACACACTCTCGTGCTGATGGAAGGGTTTACATTAGGACAGTTGCACACACACTCTCGTGCTGATGGAAGGGTTTAAATTAGGCCAGGTGCACACACACTCTCGTGCTGATGGAAGGGTTTACATTAGGACAGTTGCACACACACTCTCGTGCTGATGGAAGGGTTTACATTAGGCCAGGTGCACACACACTCTCGTGCTGATGGAAGGGTTTACATTAGGACAGTTGCACACACACTCTCGTGCTGATGGAAGGGTTTACATTAGGCCAGGTGCACACACACTCTGGTGCTGATGGAAGGGTTTACATTAGGCCAGGTGCACACACACTCTGGTGCTGATGGAAGGGTTTACATTAGGCCAGGTGCACACACACTCTCGTGCTGATGGAAGGGTTTACATTAGGACAGTTGCACACACACTCTCGTGCTGATGGAAGGGTTTACATTAGGCCAGGTGCACACACACTCTGGTGCTGATGGAAGGGTTTACATTAGGCCAGGTGCACACACTCTGGTGCTGATGGAAGGGTTTACATTAGGCCAGGTGCACACACACTCTGGTGCTGATGGAAGGGTTTACATTAGGCCAGGTGCACACACACTCTGGTGCTGATGGAAGGGTTTACATTAGGCCAGGTGCACACACACTCTGGTGCTGATGGAAGGGTTTACATTAGGCCAGGTGCACACACACTCTCGTGCTCATACCCTTTCAGTGGCAGATACTTGGCTATGCGGTCGGATAATGTGTCCGGCTCAGGGAAGATGGACGCCCCTGCCCTGCATAGTCCCGGGTCACCCTTGGGCAAGGTGTAGCACCCGTTAGCCCACCAAAAAGGTAGTAGGTGGATGGTTACCATCGTCCCGGGAGGTACTACCATGGCAGTGACGTGGTAGCTGGCCTTGCACAACACTCTTAGGCGGGGAACTCAACCACATTTACTCAAAGTCCGGCCTGATAATACTACTCATACATATCTCCTACACACAGCTCATCCTCTTAGGGGCTATGCCTCCTCCATTTTCCCTGCACCTCGCCATATGGAAGCACCCTGTTCCCACCCTGACCAGGCGCTGCCTACCACAGCAAGGCGCCTGCTTGCTTGTGCTTGATAGGTCTGCTCCTCCCCCCCAACACACACCGAGATAAAGTAACAGGAACAACAATAAATGTGAAATATTTGTAGTTAGGTAATGGTATAGGAGGTGGTGGCGTAGGCGGCGGTGTTTGTCAGTCAGTTATATTAGTGAGTCCATGACATGTATTGTGGTGGTGTAGGGTGTGTACCAACATTATATACTGCATATACCATATACAATACACCCCATTATTATATACTGCATATACCATATACAATACACCCCATTATTATATACTGCATATACCATATACAATACACCCCATTATTATATACTGCATATACCATATACAATACACCCCATTATTATATACTGCATATACCATATACAATACACCCCATTATTATATACTGCATATACCATATACAATACACCCCATTATTATATACTGCATATACCATATACAATACACCCCATTATTATATACTGCATATACCATATACAATACACCCCATTATTATATACTGCATATACCATATACAATACACCCCATTATTATATACTGCATATACCATATACAATACACCCCATTATTATATACTGCATATACCATATACAATACACCCCATTATTATATACTGCATATACCATATACAATACACCCCATTATTATATACTGCATATACCATATACAATACACCCCATTATTATATACTGCATATACCATATACAATACACCCCATTATTATATACAGCATATACCATATACAATACACCCCATTATTATATACTGCATATACCATATACAATACACCCCATTATTATATACTGCATATACCATATACAATACACCCCATTATTATATACTGCATATACCATATACAATACACCCCATTATTATATACTGCATATACCATATACAATACACCCCATTATTATATACTGCATATACCATATACAATACACCCCATTATTATATACTGCATATACCATATACAATACACCCCATTATTATATACTGCATATACCATATACAATACACCCCATTATTATATACTGCATATACCATATACAATACACCCCATTATTATATACTGCATATACCATATACAATACACCCCATTATTATATACTGCATATACCATATACAATACACCCCATTATTATATACTGCATATACCATATACAATACACCCCATTATTATATACTGCATATACCATATACAATACACCCCATTATTATATACTGCATATACCATATACAATACACCCCATTATTATATACTGCATATACCATATACAATACACCCCATTATTATATACTGCATATACCATATACAATACACCCCATTATTATATACTGCATATACCATATACAATACACCCCATTATTATATACTGCATATACCATATACAATACACCCCATTATTATATACTGCATATACCATATACAATACACCCCATTATTATATACTGCATATACCATATACAATACACCCCATTATTATATACTGCATATACCATATACAATACACCCCATTATTATATACTGCATATACCATATACAATACACCCCATTATTATATACTGCATATACCATATACAATACACCCCATTATTATATACTGCATATACCATATACAATACACCCCATTATTATATACTGCATATACCATATACAATACACCCCATTATTATATACTGCATATACCATATACAATACACCCCATTATTATATACTGCATATACCATATACAATACACCCCATTATTATATACTGCATATACCATATACAATACACCCCATTATTATATACAGCATATACCATATACAATACACCCCATTATTATATACTGCATATACCATATACAATACACCCCATTATTATATACTGCATATACCATATACAATACACCCCATTATTATATACTGCATATACCATATACAATACACCCCATTATTATATACTGCATATACCATATACAATACACCCCATTATTATATACAGCATATACCATATACAATACACCCCATTATTATATACTGCATATACCATATACAATACACCCCATTATTATATACTGCATATACCATATACAATACACCCCATTATTATATACTGCATATACCATATACAATACACCCCATTATTATATACTGCATATACCATATACAATACACCCCATTATTATATACAGCATATACCATATACAATACACCCCATTATTATATACTGCATATACCATATACAATACACCCCATTATTATATACTGCATATACCATATACAATACACCCCATTATTATATACTGCATATACCATATACAATACACCCCATTATTATATACTGCATATACCATATACAATACACCCCATTATTATATACTGCATATACCATATACAATACACCCCATTATTATATACTGCATATACCATATACAATACACCCCATTATTATATACTGCATATACCATATACAATACACCCCATTATTATATACTGCATATACCATATACAATACACCCCATTATTATATACTGCATATACCATATACAATACACCCCATTATTATATACTGCATATACCATATACAATACACCCCATTATTATATACTGCATATACCATATACAATACACCCCATTATTATATACTGCATATACCATATACAATACACCCCATTATTATATACAGCATATACCATATACAATACACCCCATTATTATATACTGCATATACCATATACAATACACCACAGTATTTATAGGTCAGAACAAATCTATACATAATTATTAAGATAAATTGGAAAAGCATATACAGTGCTAATACAACAGTAACGTTTATAAAGTGTAGTAGTAGTAGTAGTAGATGTTAAGAATATGCATGATAGTTTGTGTGTGTGTGTGTAATTATGTGTTGTGTGTGTGTGTGTCTGTGTATTGTGTATGTGTGTTGATGTGCGTTTATGTGTATTGTGCATGTTTAGTATGTGTGTGTGTAATGTATAGGTGGTTTGTAAGTGTGTGTGTGTGTGTGTGTGTGTGTGTGTGTGTGTGTGTGTGTGTGTGTGTGTACTGTGAGGCTATTGAATTAAGTGCCAGTATACACACGTGGGATAATTAACTCCATGTTTAATTAATAGGTATACATGCTTATTTCCTCTGTCTCATTTCAGCAAACTCACTGCCATCCCCACGCCCACACCAGCAGCCTGAGCCGTCTCCGCAACACACAAGGACCTGGAGGTGAGTTGGCAGTGTATTAAAGGCGCACACACACACACACACACACACACACACACACACACACACACACACACACACACACACACACACACACACACACACACACAATGCATGTCCTAATCCTGCAGCATCACAAACACTCCATCACTTCATTCCTCTCAAACACCACAGTTTTTACTCTTTCTCATATTTATTTTCAGATTTTGTTTCTTACACACACACACACACACACACACACACACACACACACACACACACACACACACACACACACACACACACACACATCATCACCATCATCATCCAGGTGTAAAATCATGAGTGTTGAGTAAGGTGGCATAGTAGGCTTCGTATCACCCATCCTTTAGCGATTTATTCTGCCTATAAGACCTTAACATTGACTTGTTTATTAATTATATGGTTATAATATAAATATAGTTAACATCAGTAACATGCATAAAGATACTGAGGTGTGGAGTGCAGAATAAGTTGCCAAGGTAGAGGTGTTACGAAGTAAAAGCCAGTTGGAATACCACCGTGAGTCTGCGTTGCCATGGAGACTCGCCAACAGCACCGTCCGTGTCATCAGTTCTTCGGGGGGGGGGGGACTTCCGTGGCAGTTATTTTCAGTAATTCAGTTGTACAGTTGTCTGGCTGCATTTAGCGGTTCGTTGTACAGGGTAACGGCAAGGAATCCAGCGGTGTTAGAGACATATTTATAAAGGCTCAGGAATATTATACATGTTGTATTTTTATGTAACGATTATGTATTGTCTGAGATCTCAAAAAAAAAAAAAATCATTTCCTAATAAGCCCAGACTAAAATCCAAAGCATTTGATCAGTAAATATATCCTTTATAGGAAGGACACTTTGGCCATTTTGGCTTTATCTGTTTAAGCACCCTATAGAATATCCAGTTTCCCTCCCCCCCCCCATTTAGAAACCCCTGAGAGAGAGAGAGAGATGTGCCCCTCATCCTGTCTTCTCGGTGACCCACATAAAACTGACGATATTCCACAAACGTAACATCCATGTGTGTGTGTTTGGTACAGGGGAGTGGGTACAGGGTCATTACAACACTGGCATCATTTATGTATCGCGTTTATACCTAAATAAGTATATTAAAGGCAAAAGTATTGGTGTTACAGTGGTGCCAAGTTAAACAGCAATACTGTCATCCCACATCGGTCTGACAAGCAAATGAAAGCAACTCAGGTTTGTGATTCAAGGGATATTGAAGGCTTATATTGTCAAAGTAATGCGTCAAACATTATTATGTTACTGTCTTTACCACTAAGCCACTTATGTCGTAAACCATTGAATTATTATGTTACTGTCTTTACCACTAAGCCACTTATGTCGTAAAACATTGAATTATTATGTTACTGTCTTTACCACTAAGCCACTTATGTCGTAAACCATTGAATTATTATGTTACTGTCTTTACCACTAAGCCACTTATGTCGTAAAACATTGAATTATTATGTTACTGTCTTTACCACTAAGCCACTTATGTCGTAAATCAAGCACACACTCCCAAAACAGCAAATATTTTTAATGTGCCAGTTGAGTCTGCGTTGCCATGGAAACCACTCGTTTTCCCGCCAACAGCAGCGACCTCCCCGTCATCCTCTCTCGTCGGTGGCCAACATAAAAATGACGATATTTCCATTATTTTATCTTTTACGGCTGTTTCTTTGGGGCAGGAGGGTGGGTGTATGGATAGTACAATACTTACACCACTGATTTATTGCAGACGTTGAGGATAAACATTATTTACAGCAAAATAATATGCTACACAGTGTTCTCAAGTATAATAAGACCAGTAGCCTGCCGAGTCAATCTTAACTCATAGCAAAATTACTGAGGCTTCTTGTTTTTAGTCAACTTAGGGTTCATGAAAGTTTAATATTTTCAATAACGACTATTTTTATGCCATTTCCCTTAATTGTATAACTACTCCTATTATAATAAAATCAAATTTGGTAAATGGCCAGCACACCTGGATCTGGGAACTGCGTGGTGTTGTGAGACCTCGAGGTGTTGGTTGAACTGACAAATGTCTTTGGTCGAGCTGATTCATTGATTCAGTTCAACGAGGTTAGATAACCTGCGTGTTTGAACTACACTCTCCTATGACTTTATTTTCACACACACAGCCACAACAGCACATCAGTACGGTTAATTACCATATATTATCAGCGACAAACACCTCAAGCAGCGTTAAAAAACAACCCCTGTTGTGGATCTTGCTGCTGAAATTATGAAGCTAGAATCTGCAGTCTTTGGCATCCATGTTGGGCCAGGGAGACCAACGCAACACAGAAATTACAAGAGTGATATCTTGGCGATTTCTTTCATTTAAGAGATAGTTTTGTGCTATTGCTTGTATAGGCCAAGAGGCCAGTGTGTACCATCTTCAGGCGGACTACCAGCCTCCAGAATGACCTAATAATGATACAAGAGACAAACTTAGATCAGCCAATTAGTTACTTGCAAGGGTTTCTCTTCTTAGTGTTACAACTTGACACTCTCACCAACAACACCCTAAAAATGACGTCAGAATTAAAATAATTTTACCTTAGCGCCGTTGATCTATTTTGTAATATTATTATCAACTGATGTGACTGAGAAACTTGCCAGTTTGGATGTAGTTATGTAGTGAAGTTAAGGCAGACATCAAGTGCACATTAGCACCACATTAGCTGACGTGACACATTAAGTTCTAACAAAATATGACGTAATATTCATAACATTTCTCACCTTTACCTGTGTACAGGAGCCTTTTGTTTTCACTGGTATATCCCCCAAACACTTCACCACCAAACCAGGCTGAATATTTAGCTGGAAATACCTCCATACACACCGATTTCTGATACCGATTTACTTCCGTAAAGGAATATTTATCGTAAGAAATGGTTAAGATCATTTACGACTACGGTGCTACAGCCATGGCAGCCTCGCATCACCCCACACAGTTGCCAGATCACAGGGTGTCTCCGGAAGTTGCCTGTCAGTAATTCAGTTAACAGAGAGACACGAATATCTCACAGAATGGTTTTGAATTATGACCGCTAAGACAGCAAGGACGAAATATGTAAGAGAAACTAACAGTCTTTATAATATTCCTTTAATCTGGAACCGACATCAGAGGCCAAGGGTACTATTACTGTTGGTAACATTGGTATGCACATCATTTTAGCTTTAAATACAATTATTCGACTATACAGGCGAGAACTAAGCTATTTGGGTATTGTAATATCGGTACGCCCACCCGTCTGCACCAAGGAAACAGTCCTACGCGATAAAATAGTGGAAATATCGTCATTTTTATGTCGGCCACCGAGCCATAAGGTGGGTGGGAAGTCGCTCCAGTGGACAGGGAAACAAATGGTCGCCATGGCAAGGCAGACGCTGGACTGTAGTATTGCTATACATTTCTATAGCGAATTGTTGTGCACATCACACTCCAGCATTTGCTTGTATGATGTCGATACAAATTGTTTCAGTAACAAAATGATATTAATGTCATAGAAGAGAATACTAAGTTGAAATACGAGAAATATATTTCTAAGGAAGAGGTGGGAGGGAAGAGGGTGGGTGTAAGTGGGTGCAGGTGGGAGTGGATAGGTGTAGGGTTTTTTAAGACTGGATTACGTGTTGACCAAGTCTGGATTTTAGCGCGAGGATAAGAAGAAAATAAAGGAGATATACCATAGGAAATACAATTACTTCTAGAATTAACACCATACAAACCATCACTTTATTACGAACTAGAAAGTAAAGCTGTTTTTATTTGTCTTAAGAGTTTAACTGGGATGGTGCATTTCCCCCTTGTTATTGTCAATACTGAAAGAATATTATTTTCGGCTTAACGTTGTTCAGGTACATAGGCGATACATAAGTGATCCAGTGTTGTAATAACCATATACACACCCGCCTGTACCAAAAACACACAGCTGGCAGGTGAAGTTAGTGAAATATCGCCATTTTTATGCTCGTCACCGTTGAGTGAGGATGATAGCAACCTCGCTTGTGTGGGGGGGAAGATCAGTGGTATCTGTGGCAACGCAGACTCACCCTCGTATTCTTAGTAGACCTGGGGATTCGTAACACGTCTTCCGTAGCGATTTAGTCTACATATTACGCTTCAGTAGTATCTCTTATGTAATTGACGCGACCTATATCTACACAAAAATGACAAATACCATGGTACTGTACTATTATGTTTAGTTCTAATATTGCGTAACGTTTCCTCGGTGGCGATTTACTCTGCTCATTTTGCCTCAGTATCTCGTCATGTTAATACAAGCATTGATGTCAAAAGAAATAAATTACATGAAAAAGAAGGCTAAGATGTAATCCTGGAATAAGTCGCTGTGAAAAATGTTACGAAACCTAAGGGAAAACCTGCCCCAGTAACAAGTAAAATCGTTTGAAGTTAGCAAGAGTAAAATGAATGCTACGTTACAGTTATGCTTGGATTATTTATCTTTATTGATATAAGCTTAGAGCAGCCTGGGTTGGACTCCCGTGACACTATATATAAGTTTGCATGTATCTCCTGGCATGTCTCTTTCTGTGTTTATCTATGTCTCCTTCTATCTATGTCTTAATTATCTATCTGTATCGCTTCACTCTTGATTTCCGTCAGGGTTGGCCACAAACGCATTATCCCCAGCCATCTGACTGACCTCTCTCCAGCTCACATATCCCCTTCTCGTCTGTATCCCATCCCTCCGTCTCATCCTCGGTCTCCCCTTCCCTATCTCTCCCGTGTCACCTTACTTACTCCTAGTCAGCGTCTTTTTCTTCGCCATCCTCTCCACTTGGCCAAACTATCTCAAAATCTATCTTTTCACGGGCTTACCACCTCCACATCTAGACCCCTACGCACCTTCACTGCTCAATCGTCTCTCTCACGTAATGGTGTTCACAGATATTTTGTTATTGCTATTTCCATGACTTATTTAGCTTAGGACAGACATTTGGTACTGAAGGAGTGGGATACAGTCTACAGCAACCCTTTTACTAATCAAAGACTCCTTAAATTGTGTGCTGATAGGACGAGTCAGGTAACAAAATACATGATGAGGTATAAACAGTATGCAATAGGATGTTAAGGTGTGTGTGTGTGTGTGTGTGTGTGTGTGTGTGTGTGTGTGTGTGTTTGTGTGTGTAATTAATAGGTATTTAATTTACTATTGCCTCATTTCAGCACCCGCACTGCCACACCCACGCCCGCACCAGCAGATTAAACCGCCCTGGAACACAAGACACCTCCAGGTGAGTTGCCTCCTTCCTCCTCAGTGCCAACCTCCAAATCCTAATCCTACCCACTCTCAGTGCCAACCTCCTCCTAATCCTAATCCTACCCCCTCAGTGCCAACCTCCTCCTCCTAATCCTACCCCCTGCTCAGTGCCAACCTCCTCCTCCTCCTAATCCTACCCCCTCAGTGCCAACCTCTTCCTCCTCCTAATCCTACCCCCTCAGTGCCAACCTCCTCCTCCCCCTCTGCCTCAGTGCCAACCTCCTCCTCCCCCTCTGCCTCAGTGCCAACCTCCTCCTCCTCCTCCTCACCCTCAGTGCCAACCTCCTCCTCCTCCTCTCCCTCAATGCCAACCTCCTCCTCCTCCTCTCAGTGCCAACCTCCTCCTCCTCCTCTCAGTGCCAACCTCCTCCTCCTCCTCTCCCTCAGTGCCAACCTCCTCCTCCTCCTCCTCTCCCTCAGTGCCAACCTCCTCCTCCTCCTCTCAGTGCCAACCTCCTCCTCCTCTCCCTCAGTGCCAACCTCCTCCTCCTCCTCTCAGTGCCAACCTCCTCCTCCTCTCCCTCAGTGCCAACCTCCTCCTCCTCCTCCTTCTCTCCCTCAGTGCCAACCCCTTCCTCCTCCTCTTCCTCCTCTCCCTCAGTGCCAACCTCCTCCTCCTCCTCTCCCTCAGTGCCAACCTCTTCCTTCTTCTCCTCCTCCTCTCCCTCAGTGCCAACCTCCTCCTCCTCTCCCTCAGTGCCAACCTCCTCCTCCTCCTCTTCTCCCTAACTGCCAACCTTCCTCCTCCTCCTCTTCTCCTTCAGTGCCAACCTTCCTCCTCCTCCGCTTCCTCCACCTCTCAGTGCCAACTTCCTCCCCCTCTTCCCCTTCTCGTCTTCCCTCCTCCCAATCTCCTCCTCCTCCTTGTCCCCCCTCCCCCTTCTCTTCTTCCCCCCTTCCCCATCTCCTCGTCCTCCTTCCCCCTTCTCCTCCTCTTCCTCCTTGGCTCTTCAGGCCGATGATGTGATATGTATTTTATTCCAGCTTTTCCACGCGATATTATGTATTTTTTTGTGTATGTAGTCTTTTTTTAATAATATTATCGCCCGTGCAAATAAAGTAAGTCGTCTTCTGTGTGTTTTAATTCCAAAATATGGGAGAACGAAAAAAAATTTGATGAGCTGCGGGATTTAGCAACAGGGCATCATAAGGCCCGGGTGTTGAGCAGTGGTACAAGCTTCCAATTTCCCCCACCAGGTGGCAGCACCAGTCTTCTCAGGAACAGGAAAACATAAGCCCCCTTCCCTGTGCAACCAAAGATAGTTCAAAGAATGACCAATAGATGGCAGCACCATTGTTAGTGCTGCCATCTATTGGTCATTCTTTGAACTATTTTTGGTTGCGCAGGGAAGGGGGCTTATGTTTCGCTGTTCCTGAGAAGACTGGTGCTGCCACCTGGTGGCAAAAATTGGAAGCTTGTACCACTGCTCAACACCCGGGCCTTATGATGCCCTATTGATGGCCCCCCCCCCTGATTTTTAGCCTGGTAGATGCCGCCACCGTCGCCTATCGGAGTCGACGGTGGCGCCATCTGTTGGCAAATATGTGAAGTAATTGTACCAGTGCTGCCATCTATTGGTCATCGTTTGAACTATTGTTGGTTGCACAGGGAAGGGGGCTTATGTTTTGCTGTTCCTGAGAAGACTGGTGCTGCCATCTGGTAGAAAATATGTGAACTTTACCAGTGCTGCCATCTGGTAGAAAAAATGTGAACTAATTTTTCCAGAGCTGAACACCAAGGCCTCATTCCCCCTGTTCATCCATGGGCCTGGCAAGTGTTGTCTTGTACACTATTACAGGATACAGGAAAGAGGGTAGGTAGTATTTCCACCACTTTATTTTATACTCCAGTGTTCAACACGTTACATTTGAGATTCAAGTTACATTGTATATGAGGCTCATGGCTGCGAAAAATGATGTAAATAATGAAGGGGGAGATGTGTTACTGGATAGAGAGAGAGAGAGAGAGAGAGAGAGTCACATGGGGGGGGGATTCTTTTCTCAATTCATGACTCACAAAAAATCAAAGATTCTTTCTGTGGACTCAACCACTCCATATAAAGACATAATACTGGATGGTTTTAGTAGTAGCAGTAGCAGTTCTAGCTACAAATTCATCTGGAATGTGAACCCAGTGGACTAAAGGCTGAAATTATTGTATAACTGATTTTTTCCAAAGCAATCTCGGTATTGATAAAGGGAAGACAGTATGGGTGGGAGAGTGAGAGAGGGGGTGGGAGGGCAGGATAATGACAGGATGACGGGGGTGTGGGATATGGGGAGGAAATCTGAGACAATGTAGTGATAAATTACTGGTGATTGATGGGAAAATAATAATCAGCAGTACACAATAATTCCAACCTGCAGTCCACTGGGTTCATATTTCAGGTGAACTATTACTACTACTACAACTACTAAACCATCCAGTATTATATCTTCATATGGCGTGGGTCAGTGCATGGAAAGCATTTTGTGTTTTATCTGGGCCATAAATTGAAAGAACCCCCTCCCCTTGTAACTCTCTCTCTCACACACACATTTCTCATTATATGTACCCTTCAAACCCCCTTTCTCTCTCTCTCTCTCTCTCTTCCCCTTAACTCTGATCCCTTCATCATGTCACCCCCCCCCTCTCTCTTTCTCTCACACACACACACACAATCCTATTCCCCCTTGTTATGTACCCACCTCTCTCTCTTTCTTTCTATCTATCTATCTATTGCCAGACGCCTCAATCCCGTTTAGGGTGGCCACAAACAAATCGCCCTGTCCCCAACCATTTCACTGCCCTGCTTCCAACTCACACCCCCCTCTCTCTCATATACCTCTCCACCCCATCCCTCCATCTCATCCTCGGCTTCCCCCTCCCTCTTCCCCCCTCCACCTCACTCACATACACTCTCTTCTTAAGTCTTTCACCCTCCATCCTCTCCACATGGCCAAACCACCTCAGTGTGTTCCTCATAACGCTTCCTATCACATCCACACCACAACGCTCCTTTATATCCTCATTCGTCAGCCTGTCTCTCCATGTGACTCCACAGGCTCCTCTTAAATAACTCATTTCCACTGCTCTCACTCTTGACTTGTGTCCTTCCAACAACGTCCAAGCTTCACTTCCATACTTTAGAGTTGGTATCACAATACTGTCATGTAGTAACTTTTTCACTTCCATGCTCACTTCCCTGTTTCTTATCACTGCTTTCAAAGAACCAGCAACCTTTCTTCCCTGCTGTACCCTTTCAAGCACTTCACCCTCCAAACCTCCATCCTTACTCATCACACTACCCAAGTACTTAAACATACATTTTCCAATTCTCTCTCACACACACAAAACCATCTCCCATTACTATGCTCTCTCACACACACACACACACACACCATTTCCCCTTCTACAGTATGTACCCTGCCTCTCTCTCCTGCATAAGGTGTAAGAGGTAAACTTTTTTTAACATAGTGTAAAGGTCTAACTAAACAGTAATATGTAATACTAAAGATGCCACTGCAATATAATAATTTGGTCCACAAAATATATATATTTTTATGCATAAATTCTGTAAGTTTTGATGACTTTCATATGCTGATATTATTTTGCTGCCAGCTTTGGTAATGGCAACTTCAGTGTTACATTGTACACTAACACTTACATTATACAGTGATACAGAACAGTGGTATAACTGATTGACAATACCATCACATACGGCTGTACTCCAAACAGTACTTAGCACAAGAACAGAAGACTGAAAGAAATTTGGACCAAGTTAAGGCAAAAAGGGTATAGACAGGCAACTGAAACAAGATTGTAAAAATGTACACACAAGAATTTATTTTTACAAAATAACATTCATTTACTATACATATATGGTACATGCCTATACTTTCTTCACCTTAACTTGGCCGAATTTTCATAATTTTGTAGCTGAAATTCTTGTTCAATGCCAGAAACATCATTTTCATAGCACTTCCTCATGACTAGCACAATATTCTAGGCAATCTCTTCTTACAAGTACAGTACTGTACAGTGATAAAGGAAAAGATGTTAATTTTAGGCCAAGTTAGAGTGCCGGTAAAAACTGTATGGTAATATTAGTTGTGCATTCAGACAAACTTTTATTCTTACAGTTGAAGCCTTTGTGGATCTATTTTACATTCACTTATTCAGGCCATCACAAGAAACTAATGGCAAACTGACTGGCTTTTGCTGTGTTGTCTCCAAAGGCAAACATTTTATGCCCCATACTGAATGGCCTTGGTAAAACGTCAGTGTGAAGCGGTTAAAAGCTACATTAAATTTTTGCCTGCACACATCAATGACTTAGTATCAATTAACTACCAGTAATATCTATCTACCTATTGCCAGACGCCTCAATCCCGTTTGGGGGCCACAAACAAATCGCCTTCACGTCGCCCTGTCCCCCGCCATTTCACTGCCCCGCTCCCAACTCACACTACCAGTAATAGCTTTAGAAAATTGTCCTCCTGATGCAAGGGGTAATAGAAATTCACATAATGGAGCATTCAGAAAAAGATCCACTGATCCAGCTCTACTCATGTCTGTGTCTAAGAAACATGCTGAGCATTAAGCATAAGTCCATTTGTATATGTACTACAACTCTAACCTGGGATTTAAAAAGAAAAAAAAAAATGATAGTCCCACCCCACACAAAACCTTCAGTGAAGAATGTCCTGTACATAATCACTTTAGTCCAGTTCAATTAATATACAACCATTTATATGTACAAAACACACCTACAGTATTTGCATGACCATCTTCTACCTATGGTCAATAAATAACACTTCAGCAAGTGATGTGACAGATGTTGGAAGCAGTGAGTTGAGGAGCTTGGACAACAGGGAGAGTGGATTGCTGCAGCCTGGTAGGGAGAGAGACACTGTGTTACTAGAGTAATAAGCAAAATAACTGCATAGGTAGAGATATTAGGAAGTTTACTGATGACAATATGGGCCCTAGTGATTTAGTCATTCATTCATTCATTCATTGCCAGACGCCATGTATCCCAATCGGGGTGGCCAAGGGCTTAGAGTTAATTGTTTTACAGGGAGGGGCACTAATCCTCCACCAACCCCACTTGACACGTAGGGAGAACGAGCCAACAGCATCTGGTGTTCCCAGGCGGTCACCCATCCAAGTACTAACCAGACCCAACGTGATTTAGTACAGCAGGAAAAACATCATAAGGATAAAGACCAATATGATGGTCTATCTATCTATCTATTGCCAGACGCCTCAATCCCGTTTGGGGTGGCCACAAACAAATCGCCTCCAAGTCGCCCTGTCCCCCGCCATTTCACTGCCCTGCTCCCAACTCACACCCCCCTCTCTCATATACCTCTCCATCTCATCCTTGGCCTCCCCCTCCCTCTTCCCCCCTCCACCTCACTCACATACACTCTCTTCGTCAGTCTTTCGCCCTCCATCCTCTCCACATGGCCAAACCACCTCAGTGTGTTCCTCATAACGCTTCCTATCACATCCACATCCACACCACAACGCTCCTTTATATCCTCATTCGTCAGCCTGTCTCTCCACGTGACTCCACAGGCTCCTCTTAAATAACTCATTTCCACTGCTCTCACTCTTGACTTGTGTCCTTCCAACAATGTCCAAGCTTCACTTCCGTACGTTAGAGTTGGTATCACAATACTGTCATGTAGTAACTTTTTCACTTCCATGCTCACTTCCCTGTTTCTTATCACTGCTTTCAAGGAACCAGCAACCTTTCTTCCCTGCTGTACCCTTTCAAGCACTTCACACTCCAAACCTCCATCCTTACTCATCACACTACCCAAATACTTAAACGTACTCACATTTTCCAATTCCTCACCATCTAACCTTGCTGTACATTCACTAACTTCACCTCTCTCAAAGACCATCACTTTACTCTTCCCTACATTCACCTTTAGGTTCCATTTCTTACACACTCTCTCAAACTCATCCACCAAGCCTTGCAGCTCCCCTTCGTCTTCACTCAACAACACAGTATCATCTGCAAACAACAGTACAGGGAGTTTCCAAACACTATCCTCTCTCACCAGGGCCACTCCAACATCCACTACCCTACCTTGTACCTCTTTTATTACCCCATCCATGTACAGATTGAACAACCATGGAGACATGACACATCCTTGTTTCAAACCAACTTTCAAAGAGAAAAATTCACTTAGTTCACCATCCACACGCACTGCAGCCTTCGCACCATCGTACATACTCTTCACAGCATTCAACAACTTCCCATCTACTCCATATATTCTTAACACTTTCCACAATCCTTGTCTATCCACCCTGTCATATGCTTTCTCCAAATCCATGAAAGCCGCATACAACTTCTTTCCCTTCTCTAGAAACTTTTCCACTAAAGATCTAAGAATGAATATCTGATCTACACAACCTCTTCCCTTCCTAAAGCCTCCTGTTCTTCTCCAACTAATTTCTCTGTTCTTTCTCTAACTCTGTCTATAAGTATCCTACCATACACTTTTCCTATTATACTAAGAAGACAAATGCCCCTATGATTACCACACACTTCTTTTTCCCCTTTTCCTTTGTACAAGGGAATAATTATACCTGACTTCCAATCCTCCGGGACTCTACCTTCCTCCCAGGCCAATCTGCACATCTTCCACATCCATTCTACTACTATCTCTCCCCCATGCTTCAGCATTTCACCACACACTCCATCAATTCCTGGGGCTTTCCCCGATTTAACTTTCTTCATTGCTTCCACAACTTCTATCCTACTGATTTCTTCCTGTCTTCTCACCTCCCTCCTTCTCCCAGCCATTCCCCAGCCACTTATACTTGCATTACTTCCATCCTCTACGTTCAACAATTCCTTAAAGTGTTCTCTCCATCTGCTCACTTTTTCTCCCTTCTCCACTAGTAATCTACCATTTTTATCTTTCACTCCCCTGCTAACTTCACTTCCACCCTGTCTTACTCTTTTCACTTCTCTCCAGATCATTTTCTTACAGTCCCTCCACTTTGCACTCAAATTCCTTCCAAATTCCTCATCCACTCTCTTCTTACTCTCTCTTACTAATCTTTTCACCTCTCTCTTCCTTTCCACATATAACTCTCTCTTCCGCCTCTCAACTTCTTCCACGCCCCTATTTCTCACCCATTCATTGTATGCTTTCTTCTTTTGTGCCACAGCCTGTTTCACCTCTTCAGTCCACCACGCTGTTCCTTGTACCCCCCTCCGCCTTCTCTTCCTTCCACACACCACATCACATGCTGCACATATTTCTTCTGTAAATATCTTGCACACACCTTCCACGTCTCCCATCTGCTCCAATTCATATTTGCCCAATCGTTCCTCCACTTCTCTCTTATACTCTGCCTTTTTCTCATCCTCTTGTAACCTTTCCACTCTCCTTGCAACTACTCCTTCCTCTCGTCTTTCCCTTCTTCTATTCCTCCATCTCACTTGCATCCTAATTCTGGCCACCACCAAGTAGTGGTCAGAAAGTCCACTCCCCCAACCTCTATAAGCTCTTGCATCCTTTACACATCTTTGCATCCTTTCATCCACACACACATAATCAATCATTGCCTTCCTTTCATTCAGTAATGCTGATGATCAGTTATGATCATCAGCATAATAAGAAATACTGCCATCACATTCATCATCTTTATTATGTATTTCCTGCTGCTGTAGTCCCAGGCTCCTCTGAAGGTGAACCAGTGAACTACAAGCTCTTATCTTGCAGTCAATCCTCATTCTTTTCAGGGGATAACAAGACTGGGTACATGGTTATATCAGTGCCACTGCATGAAGGCATCCTTCAATAATATTTTGATAAACAAAATAACAAAATACTACATATATGCTTTCTCTTCCTGGATCCTGCCTAACCTGATGTTTTAATGGAATTAGGGTTATCCATCAATCCATCATCCAACCCTATGTTGCCCCATGAAGAGTGTAGGAGCCCAGGGCTAGGCAAGTTGGTCCTAACATTTAAGATGAGAGTGACCAGCCTCACTCATCCCTGCATGGCAATACATATGCATTATACCCCAACCACCCCTTGGATATTAACCTACATAGGCCCAATCTGACTGGAGCACCTGAATTACCCACTAAACCACCAGATGCCATAATTTGGTTATATGGTTACCACCCAGCACAGTAAATGGTTTCCTGGTGTACAGGAAACCATTTCACTTGTCACTCAGTGTAGAATCACCCACAGGCAGAAGAAAGAGGAAAGAATGAAGGAAGGCAAGACAGAAGAGGAAGGAAGGAGGACAGGAAAGGGCAGACACCCAAAGTAGCACTACACAGTGAGTGGATGGTGAGTGCCCCCCACCTACCAACGTTAGGGTAGTAAGGATGCAGGGGGGGGGGGCACTAATAATCATCTCAACCCTATCTTGGGGGAAAAAAAAAAAAAAAAATTGGGTGACAGTAGGATTGGGGGGGAAGGGGGATGACCAAGGCCCATCATTTAGAAACTGCCTAATATCTCTCCTACTGTAAGTGATTATTCTGCTTATTACTCCTTACTATCATCTTGTGTCATTTAAATCATTACAATACCTCCATATTCAGCATAAATAACATACAAATTGACAGCAGGCAGCCCCATCCAAAAATAATTAGCTAAGGAAAAGATGCTACGCAGCCTCCTAAAGTTACGAGCATATGGACCCGGTGGTTATGCTGATACAATGACAATCAATGCTTTTGTGGCCTATTACACAGGCAGCTGGAACGACTCAGTGCCAACGGGGCAACAGTTACCAGCCTCACTTGCCCACCCCTCAGATGAAACCCTTACAGTGTCCATCCAGCTGGAGCACCTTAACCAACTAAACCACCACCCACCATAGCAAATGCTTTGGGATATAGCAAACCATTTCACTTGTCATTCAAAGGGGAATTAGAGAGAGAGAGAGAGGGGGGATGGGGACTACAAGTAGATGGGGGGGGGTGAGGATGGGGACATCAAAGAGAGGGGGAGATGGGGATGCATCAAGGGGGGGGGATGACTACATCATGCAGAGCACAGAGGTGGGGGGCGGCACTACACTGTGTGGGGGGAGAGGGGGTCACTATCAAATGGAAGGAGGGGGAAGGGGTGGGGATAGAGAAAAGGGGGGATGGGAAAGAGGGTGACTGCACCCCCACCTTCCACTATTATGCTATAATTTTTTTAATGATAAATACAACCACCATTACTACCAGTGTTTCACTTTTCACAAACTAGACAAATGATGAAGGAATAAGATAATTTTTAATCAAGTGGACATAAAATGTATTTTATGTAAAATAAAAACAACTGTAACCTTCAATACAATAATTACCTTGGGCATCAAGAAGGGTGAGTATGAAGGCACACTTAGGTGTCAACTGGCAGTCCGTCTCACCCGTATCGTAGCTAATCACTTGTCCTTGCACCTCTGTTGTGAATGGGATCAGAACAAAATTGATTAAAAATAATAATAAATTGTTAAAAACCACTCCTGCAACCATTATACAACCCTTCAGTGCCCCATCAGGAGCACATGTACCTGGGTCTACACACCTTAGTCCAGGCTCCAGGCTAGATTACAAAGCATGTGACCAGTTGCTCTTTCTTGAATAAGGGAAGTGTTGGCAGTAAGGAAGAAGGAGGAGGCTAGAACTAAGAGAGAAGATGAGAATGAAATGGAAGTGGAGGAAGAGGTTGGCATAATGAGAAAAGGAGGTGGGAGGGGAGCTGGCACTGAGAGAGGAGAATGGGGAAAGAAGGGGTTGGCAATGTGATAGAAGGAAAGGGGGAGGAGTACTGAGCTGGCACACACACACAATGGAGGAGGAAGAGGCTGGCACAGAGATGGAGAGGAAGAGGAAAGGACTGGCATTGAGACGGAAAGGAGGAGGAATAAGGAGCTGGCAGAGAGAGAGAGACAGAAAGGGGTGGGCACTGTGAAATGAAGGGAAGGAGGAATAGGGGGTTACAAGTGAGAAGGAGGGAGGGAGAAGGAGGTGTAGGGGAAGTGCACCGAGAAAGGAGGAATCTAGGTGTAAGGGACAGGGGACTGAGGAGGGAGCAAGGTGTAAGGAAAGTGCACTGAGAAAGGAGGCAATGAGTAAGGGAAGTGCACTGAGAAAGGAGGGGGATGAGGAGAAGGCTGCAAATGAGAGATGGGGGGGGTGGATAAGCCTCTGTGAAGATAGAGGGTGGTGGTGGGGGAGGGGGGGAGAAAGGGGCTGGCACTGAGAGAGAAAGGGATGAGAAGGAAATTACTAACACTGGGGGAAGAGAGAGAGAGAGAGAGAGAAAGGGGGGGCTAGCATTAAGAGAGGAGGAGGAGGAAGAGGCTGGCACTGAGGGAGGAAGAGTAATGAAAGCTGTTTAGGGAGAAATTACCAGTAAAGAAGTTTCAATCCTAAGATCAGCCGATAAAAATTTTTCATTGTGTGGGTACCAATAAAATATTACCAAATATCTGGCCCTTTCAGTATGAGGTCTTTAAAGTATTTATTTTCATTATCCATAGATAATGAATATCCATGATTGTGTGCAACACATATTTTAGGAAAAGAGACAGTAGGTTAATTACGTATGAGTCTGGGGGAAATAGCAGTCAGATAGATTATTTTCTGGTTAGGAGGGCCGATAGGAGGTTAGTGAGGGATGTTAAAGTTATAGGAAGTGAGGAGTGTGTGCAGCAGCACAAACTACTGATTTGTGATATGGTGCTTAAAGAACAAATGATGAAAAAGAGGACTTATGTACCTAGGAGGAAAATATGGAAGCTGAAAAACCAAGTAGTAAGGGATGCCTTCTATAGCGAGTTGAGGAGAGTGGTGGCTGAACAGGGAGCTGTAGACAGAGGCGTTAATGAACAGTACAGAGCCCTCAAGAACAATTTCTTGAGAGTTACTGATGTAACATGCGGCTGGACAAGAGGACCACCAAGACATAAAGTAACTTCATGGTGGGATGAGGGTGTAGAAGCTGCAATTAAGGAGAAAAGAAGGCTTTTCCGGGAATGGAAGAAGGGTGGTAGCAAAGAGGAATATTTGGCTGCCAAGCGTAGGGCTAGGAGAGAGGTATACAGGGCAAAGTCTGAGTCACAGAGACAATTACTTGATAACCTAAATCATGGGGAAAGGAAAAATATATTTAGGGTGGCAGGTCAGGTGAAGAGGGATAATCGGGATATCATAGGTGAGCAGTGTGTGAAGAATGATGAAGGAAGGGTAGTGGTGAACAGTGAGGATATTAAAGATGCATGGAGAGAGCATTATAACCGGTTGTTGAATGAGGAGTTTGACTGGGACAGGGAAGGTTTGGAGCCAGCAGATCCAGTGTCTGGCCCTTGGCCTTTGATTGATACTGCTACTGTGAGTGAGGCAATAGGCAGGATGAGGGTGGGGAAGGCAGCAGGTGTGTCTGGGTTGACTGCCGAAATGTTGAAGGCCTCAGGCGATATAGGGGTGAGTTTAGTCACTGACCTGATAAATAGGATTATATATGAGTGTGTTGTCCCAGATGATTGGCTGAAGAGTGTAATTGTAAATGTGTATAAAGGGAAGGGTGATGCCCTGGAAAGAGGGAATTATAGAGGTATAAAGCTTTTAGATCAGATAATGAAGGTAATGGAGAGAGTTTTAGAAGGTATGATTAGAGAAAGAGTGAATATTGATGAGATGCAGTTTGGGTTTATGCCAGGTAGGGGGACCACTGATGCCATATTCATTGTTCGACAGCTTCAGGAAAAATATATTGGTAGGAGAAGGGATCTTTATTTTGTTTTTGTTGATTTGGAAAAGGCCTTTGACAGAGTCCCTAGAGAGGTGGTGAAGTGGGCAATGAGAAAGCTTGGCTTGGAGGAGTGGCTGGTTAGGGTGGTTATGGCCATGTATGTGGGTGCTCACACCCAGGTGAGAGTGAATGGAGATTTGAGTGATGAGTTTTCCGTGAATGTTGGTGTGCATCAGGGGTCAGTCTTGAGTCCCATGTTGTTTATCATGGTACTTGAAGCCCTTTCACGTGACTTTAGAAACGGACTCCCGTGGGAGTTGTTGTATGCTGATGATTTGGTGTTGATTGCAGAGAATGAAAGGGAGGCGGAGGAAAGGTTTAGGAAGTGGAGAGATGGTATGGGGCAAAAGGGTTTAAGGGTAAATGCAGATAAAACAAAAGTGATGATATCTAGGGTTGGTGGCGGTACTGTCAAAGACGAGGGAGAGTGGCCATGTGCAGTTTGCCACAAGGGCGTGGGAAGTAATTCCATCTTGTGCGGTGTGTGTGATAAATGGGTGCATAAGAGATGTAGTGGTATCAGAGGTAGACTGCGAGATAATGCTGATTTTATGTGTACGGCGTGCCGGGGTGAGCAGGTGGAGATCGTCAGACGTGAAAGAATTGAACTTGCTGGTGAATCTCTTGAGTGTGTGGAAGAGTTTTGTTATTTAGGAGACATGTTGTGTGCTGGAGGTGGGGCTGGAGCTAGCTCTGTGGCTAGGGTGAGAAGTGGTTGGAAGAAGTTCAGGGAGCTCTTGCCTCTCCTGACATTGAGGGGGCTCTCCCTACGTGCTAAGGGGTCTTTGTATGCAGCGTGTGTTAGGAGTGTAATGCTGTATGGCAGTGAGACCTGGGCAGCCGACATTCGCCGGCTCAGACGTACAGAAATGACAATGATTAGGTGGATGTGCAGTGCGTCCCTGCGTCCAAGGCCTGGAGGGGCTGGGTTTACAATGGAAGAGTTGAGAGGTAGGATGGGACTGGAGTGTATTGGTGTTGTGATGAGGAGAGGTAGATTGAGGTGGTTTGGACATGTGGAGAGGATGGGGGATGATAGTTGGGTGAGGAAGGTGAGAAGTGTTAATATTGGGGGTGGGGTTATGAGGGGTAGACCGAGAAAGACATGGGACGAGGTCATTAAGTGTGACCTTAGGGTTAAGGGACTGAACAGGGAGGCTGCAATGGATCGTGCAGCATGGAGAGCCGCCATTAGGTGACCAAGGCCGACACATGCAAGCATGTTGGAGCCTTTAAAAACGAAAACGATAGACAATTAACGTTAACTGTATTTTATTTTGAAGAGAGTACTATCAGCGTCTTGGCTACAGGAAGTCATCCCAGTTCGATAAATTTGTTAAGAGAAATTTTAAAAATAAAAAAAATTACACCAGTATCATACTGAAAGGTTTAGGTCCAAATCACAAAACATTATCCACAGACAGTTTATATTTACTGTATTTTTTCAAGAGAGTACTGGTAGGTGGTGGCAACCATCATCCACTCACTTGATGTAGTGCTGCCTACTTCTTCCTTAGCCTTTATCATTCTTTTTCTGTGCCTGCCCTCCTCTCTTCCTATTTCTCCTATCTTTCCTGTCACTTCTTATTGCTTTTCTTTCCTTTACAGGTGCCTTTACATTGAGTGACAAGCCAAATGGTTTCCTGTAAGCCAAGAAACCATTTACAACGCTGGGTGGTAACCATATAACCAAACCACACGTGCTCTCTACGTGTCAAGTGGGTTGGTGGAGGGTTAGAGCCCCTCCCTGTAAAACAAATAACTCAGAGTCAAATGGCCACCCCGTAAGGGATTATGGCGTCTGGCAATAGATAGATAGATAGACTTGCATCTTGGCTGTACGTGATTCGTCACAATTCGATAAAATTGTTAGAAGAATGAATTTCAAATATACATCATCATACTGAAAGGTTTAATGGGTCCAAAGCACAAAAGGTTAAACTTCAGTAGTTTCTTTAATTATACACTCACTATTGCCTGATTATTTACTTCAGCATTATATGAACCTCTAGTGATGAAGTGTCTGAAATCCATATTTAACTCCTCCAGTTACATCCCTTGATATCTTGGCTGGAGGTAAAGAATAAAAACTATATATATAAACCAATTAAGAAAACACAATTATATAATAATGACAATAATAATAATAAATCATCATCATCATCCGGACCTTCTTTCCCACCCAAGGGCAGGGTGAGGAGTAGCAATGTCCAGACAGCCCAAAATTGCCCAATCCAATGGGCCACGCTTCCGTTCACTCATCATTCAAGCCCCCAGAATCCTGGCTCTATCGGATACGCCAAAAACATTCACCACGTGCTGTAGCTTCACATATCGTATCCGACAGAGTCAATCCAGACGCTGCCACGTTAAAAAGGGGTGCCAAAAATCCCTGATCATGCACATCTCCTCACAAAATTCATCCAGCCAGCTCGATCTCTTGTCAGTTCCCTAGCCTCACCGACTTCCAAACCTCTCTTCCTCACACATTCATCCACCATATCTCTCCACCTTCTCCTTGGCCTACCTCGCCTCCTCCCTCCTTCGAATTCGCTCAGATATACCTTCTTCACCACTCTGTTGTTATCCATTCTCTCCACATGACCATACCATCTCAGTGCACTCTCTTCAATTCTGGTGTCCACCGACTTCCTCACTCCACATCTTTCATGAATCACATTATTTCATATCCTATCCACTCTCTGTACTCCACATACATTCCTCAGCAGTCCCATCTCACTGCTCTTACTCTTGACTTTTCATTTTCATGCCACACCATAGTCTCACATCCATATGTTAAAGTTGGCACTAACACTCCTTCATGTATTTCTCGTGCAGCTGCAACACTCAAGCCTCTGTTTCTTATCAAGGCCTTCATTGCACCAGCTAAATTTCTTCCTCATGTCACTCTACTTTCAGCTTCTTTTGCACATTTTCCTATCTTTTCTATCACTGTACCCAGGTATTCGAACTCTCTCACCAATTCCAGTCTCTCTCCATTCACTGTTACATTGCACAGGAAGTCACCTTCTCTCAATAACCATCACTTTATTCTTTTCTACATTTACTCTCAAGGAACGATGCTTACAGACATCAGCAAAACTCTGCACTAGCCTACCAAGCTCTTGTCCGGTACTTGCAAGCAGTACTGCATCATCAGCATACAACAAATTTGAGATATTCCATCCATCACCATTCATTACCAACGCCATCCCTCTCTCCATTACTTGTGTTTTCACTTCCCTCATCACCCCATCCATATATATATTGAACAACCATGGGGACATCACACAACCTTGTCATATGCCCACACTGATTGTGAACCATTCACTTAGATGCCCATTAACCCTGACACATGCTTCACTACCATCATAAAAACTCTTGACAGCACCAAACAGCTTACCCTCTACACCATACATGCGCAAAACTTTCCACAATCCTTCTCTGTCCACTTTGTCATATGCTTTTTCCAGATCCATGAATGCCATAAACACCTTATGGTCCTTCTCACAAGCCTTCTCTACTATCTGTCTCACTGCAAATATTTGGTCCACACATCCTCTGCCACTCCTAAAGCCACCTTGTTTATCACTCACTAGGACTTCCGATATCTCTCTTACTTTCTCTATAATAATTCTTCCATATACCTTCCCTACCACACTCAGTAAGCTTACGCCACGATAATTTTTGCACTCACTTCGTTCACCTCTATTTTTGTACAAGGGTACAATCACAGCCTTTTTCCACTCTGCAGGCACAGTTTCACTCATCCATGTCTTCTTACATATCTCCAACAAGCACTTCATTCCATTCTCTCCACTACATAGCATCTCCGCATACCCCTCATCAACCCCAGCTGCTTTCCCATTTTTCAGCCGCTTCACAGCACTCTTTACCTGTGCGAGTGTCACATCTCCTGGCACTGCATTCCTTCTCTGCAAACCCCCAAAACCAATCATATTTACAGCTGCTCTGCTCTCTCTATCCCCATTCATCAGGCTTTCAAAATATTCTTTCCATCTGGTCCTTACTTCATCTCCATGGGTTAATAATCTACCACCTGCATCCTTCACACCATCCCATTTCTTACCGCTTTCACTTCTACATTTCCGCACCTCTTTCCAGAATAACTTTCTATTTTCAGAGTAAATAAAAACTAAGCCAAAAATTACATGCCAGATTTGTCAGTAATATAAATCCACCTGACAAACTATGCATCATCCAGAAATCAGTGGAGTTTCGTTACCTTGCGATAAATACACAGCTGGACACATACAAACAAAGGTAAATTCATAAAATGACAGCAAACACAGGCAGATATGACTAACCTTGCATCATCCAGGTATTGGTGAGTGACTGGAGGCATTTACCAAGGGACAGTGCTTGTTTGGGCAACACTAGAGCCCTTGTGTGTTGCTGCTGCCCCTCCACAGAGGATGATGGGCAGGCCAGGGGATGAGGGGTGGCAGGGTGGAGGAAGTGGGAGGCTTGGCTGATCAGTTTTACCTGCCACACTAACAATCCTGCTCACTGGCTCAGATTTGATACTTGCCGAATGCCCTGTGGGAGAACGAGTCACTTTAACTCCTCTGCAATTACATTGATTTTCAGTACTGTATAATCCTGCTATATACAGACAACTTGATTCTGCTTGGGTAGATATAAAAACTTGAGAGGTCTGACACACCACCAGACTGCCTGTTCATACAAAGCATCCCAATATTTCTCCCCCAAATCCTACCAGAGAAAAGGGATGAGGTAGGATCCCCCCCACCTCCCCACCAGAAAGAGAGAGTATAACAATCAAACAGCATACCCAGTAACATATGCCAGTTATTAACATATCACCAAACAATGAAATAACAGCTCCACCTTATAAGTACAACCAAATTAATCATCTTCCCTTTAGCATTTCTTAAATCCTGTAACACCTACACTTCTAAAGTATTAAAGGTGCCACTCAACTTTTTCTCTACCATCCACACATGCACTGCTCAAAATGACGCTGTGGTTACTCATACAAAACCCTAATACAATTGGGCTCCTGACGGTACCAGTAGTTATGTTTATGGAAATTTGCTCGCATGAAAGAGTACATAACCTATGGGCAAAAATGGGGACTGGGTATATAACCACCACCAACATACACCTATTATGCTATATATGAGGCAGTTTTATACAAGAAGAAGGGTTATTTATATCTAAAACACACAAACAAAATTAACATATGACATATAATAATGCTACCTATTGTAATGGTTGCATAATGATCCCAAGAAAAGCTATTGGAATTGAAACCACATCCTCAAACTCCTGACTCTGGCTACTGACTGCACACAACAGTTATAAACACGAGTGACATAACCCTTAAAGGATTAATGCTGCTGGCAATACATAGGAATAATTTATATCACTATTGCCAGAAGCCTTAATCCTGTATGGAATGACCAAAAACAAACTGCTTCCACATTGCCATGTCCTTTGGCTGCCCTTCCCTTAACTCATATCCTCCTCTCTCATTTATCTTTCCAGTTAATCCTCCCATCTTGCTCCTGCTCTCCCCCTCCACCTCATGCACACACACACACTGTCCTAACCAGTCTCTCATTCTTCACCCTCCCCACATGGCTAGATATTTATGCCCTTGATTAACCCACCAGTTCACAGAAAACTATTTCCTAACATGTTACAAAAATCCAGGATACTTGATATCTTAATTCTGTCGCAACTGTTGTAATGTCTGAGGTGATATTGTACACTGGCAAGTATTTATAATGGTCCCTACCCAAGTAATAGCATCAACAAACCTCCCTAAGTTTACTAAGAAATGGTTTAGTTTTGGTTACTCTGATATTCCATCTAAATGACTTCCATATGAAGTGTTTGTTAACATTGAGTGAAGACAGATGTAGTACACACGCCGTGTTACAAACAATTTAAGCTTAGTAAAGTATATAAAGAGGGATGCCTTCATGTGGTGTACTGGGCAGCTCCACTGCCAGGTTTGACAAACATTCCTCAGCTCCCTCCCTATCCCCAGAAAAGTGGATGGTGAACCGAGGAGGGCAGCTGCAGCCCACAGTTCACTGGGTTCACATTGCAGATGTGCTTTAGGACACTACTACATGTGTTGTGTGGTGCTGGTGCAGGATTTGTGCATTACACTGACAATATAATAAATATCACCTGTAGTGCTGCCAGCCAGTTGGGTACGGCCTGGGGCATTCCAACAGACAGGTACTTGTATGGTATATAATAATTAGACTGACAAATTATAGTAAATATCACCTGTACTGCTGCCAGGGGGTTGGGTACGGCTGGGGCATTCCAACAGACAGGTACTTGTATACAATTGTCGTAAGTGCTGCAGTGAACCCATTTTCATTGTCCTCTTCTTTCCTCTCATTGCTGCAGCCTTCAGATGACCCCAGTGACCTGGATGATGCTGAAGATGGTTTGGTTAATGATGAGGATGACGTATTGGCTGACGCCGCTGACGATGAGGGTGATGATCATCCAACTTGTGCATGCACCAGCTGAGCAGAGCAGCCACTGCCCTCCGTACACAGCTCTGGAGGCGTTGGGAAAGATACAGTGTATGACATATAAATAAATAACTACATCAATTCATCCCAACTCTTATTCAGCCATTAAGTTAAATAACTAAACTGAAGTGTCAATGAAAGTGTTAAAGCGATGCATACAAGTACAGTAATCCCTGTACTTTCCGGACATCCCCCCACTTACCGGACATTGTGGGCCTGGACCATCAGGACCGAAAAATGGCCAAAAAAAGAAAAAAATCCCCCCAAAATCCAAATTTTTTCCCACCCGTAATTTGAAATTGCCGCGTGGCGTCAAATACAGTAGTTGCTTACACCTTGGCCCCTTCACCCCTTCCTTCCTCCCCCCTCCCTCCTTCCCTGTCAGGGTTGCCGTTTGTTATTTTCCATTACCAAATGTGGGCCAATTTGATAATGAAAAATTTGTTTGGTAATGAATCAGAATAATGCATTACCAAACGGATTTTTCACATGTATGAGGATACACAGGATGGAGATGGTGGATTGTTTGCTCTCTCTGATTAATCTGCTACCCTACATAGCGTGAAAATAATCAACATGCTGTTAATTATAAGGAGAGTGATTACACGTATTTCCACTTGTATATATAATTAGTGAAGAATAAATGCTAGCTTTACGAATTTGGTAATGAAAGTTGAGGAGACTGGTAATGTGGTCGCTGCGATCTGGCAACTCTGTTTCTCCGACATGAACACTCCCTAACTTCGATTGTGAATAGATGCTTATCGCACTGGAAGCCACAGGTGCTCATTTTTTGTGAATAAACAGTGAATATACTGCAATACCTCGCCTCTAGACCACATGGGAATTTACAGTGTTGTGCAGTGTTAAGAATTTTGAACTTAGAGTGCAAAGGATCAACTGTGGAGTCCACATTGGCAGTTTAAACTGGCGGTTAGAACTGCAGTGGTGCAGGGGAGGCATTGGCTCAATCGGTAGAGAGTTGGCCTGCAGTCCTGACGGACCCGGGTTCAAATCCCGCTGAGGCAGGGAACAGTTTAAGGATTTGAATTTCACAAAATCAGACTTTACTGATCTACCAGAAGGCCCGCCGACATGTCGTAAAAATACCCCCGCTAATACCAATACACCAGTCCTGTATGAGACAGCCCTAGCATGTATTCAGTATGGACGGTGGGTGTTAGCGCCGAAGTGGTGACATGTAGAGGTGTCCGGTATGTAGGAGGACTACTGGGCCTTGAAAGCAGGCTGTGAAGCCTATGCCCAGAGTCGGTCACATAAAAAAAAAAAAAAAAAAAAAAAAGTTAAGAACAATGTGCAGTGTTAAACAATTATAAATCACAGTGCAAAGAATTAAGTGCAGCACAACACTGGATTACTGTATGTGCTTCAAGAGCATTTTCACCACTGCCAAAACCTTAGAAAGGCAGCCACAAACGTGATGTAAGTACCCTGGCTGAGGTACAGTCACTTCTAATTCCTCATTCTTTGGTTCCTTTTCATATATTTCATGCTTTATGTCCATTATTGGTGTGAATAGGGTCTTAAATAGGATTAAATAGGTGCTATGCATGTCCGGTAGGGAGTTATTTAGGTGGCTTTCAAAGTTAGGCTGGGTTAGGGTCCATAAGTATCAGTCCAGGAGGCTGGTGCCCACTATCCGGACAGGACCACTTTCCGGACGTGCCTTTGGCTCTATTACGTCAGATAGTGGAGGGATTACTGTACATACAAGATATTCACATTAGGAAAAAAAAATATGAATGAACACCAAGATTATTACCATGAATGAACATCAAGATTATTAATAAAGTTTGCATAAAAGTACATATGAGATTTTCACATAAGGATAGGAAATAGATGAGGAACTGTACAGACTGAATATGCAAGGGGGTAAGGCAGGGTCCAGAAATAGGGAAAATAGCAAACAGAGGTAACGTAGGGTCCTGATACATGGAAAATAGCAAATGGGGGTAAGGTAGGGTCCAGAAATATGGAAAATAGCAAATGGGGGTAAGGTAGGGTCCAGAAATATAGAAAATAGCAAATGGGGGTTAGGTAGGGTCCAGAAATATGGGAAATTGCAAATGGGGGCAAGATAGGATCCAGAATTATGGAAAAAGAAAAGTACAACAGGTAATGTGGGATTTAGAAACATGGAAAGAGGGAATATGTAAGTGGCATGATGGTGTGACTTACCAACCATCACCTTGACCTGACAGAGGCGACCTGTTTCAACATCTACCAGTATGACCAGTCAAGGCTCAGCGGCCAGCACACATAGATAACACAGAAGAATCACCATCATCATTTATACCTCTTTCCCATTCCTGTAAGGGATGAGTAAAAAATAAATGAATAAATAAAGTGTCTGGCCAAGTAAATGAAACACAAACATTCATTCACGCACTATTCTAGCCCACAGAGTCCTGACTAAACCTCACAGACATAGGCATCCACACATATATAAAGGTGGGGCAGGGTACAGATAATGTTTTCAATGGACTGAAAGCACAGTCATATGTCAAAACCAGCTAACTGCTTCAGAACAGTAGTTGGACAATGTTGAAAGAAAAATCTGAGACTGCTTCTGCATACTCCCTCTTCTGCCTTTCTTTCCTTCATTCTTTCCTCTTTCTTCTGCCTATGGATGACTCTACACTAGGTGACAAACCAAATGGTTTCCTGTACACCAGGAAACCATTTGACTACACTGGGGAGTAACCATATAACCAAACTATGGTGCCTGGTGGTTTAGTGGGTAATTAAGGTGCTCCAATCGGATTGAGCCTAAGTAGGTTTATATCTAAGGGGTGGCTGAGGTTTATTGCTCACATAATGCCGCTCACGGATGCGTGAAGCTGGTCACTCATCTTTAATGTCAGGAACAACTTGCCTAGCCCCAGGCTCCTATGCTCCTCATGGGGCAACACAGAACTGGATGATGGATGGATGGATGGCTTCTGCATATTACACCTCACCTCAATATCTTTGTGTTACTGATACAACTGCGTCAATATAATTTATCATAAATGAGAATGTTAAGGCAGTGTAGTGGCAGCCCCAATTTCATCTGAAATATAAACCCTGTGGACTGCAGGCTAAAGTACCCTTTCTTCAGTAGTCCACCATCCTCCTTTTGGTAAAACATGGAGGGAGGTGAGGGAAGTTTGCATAACCAGGCAGTTGAACAGACCAGTTATAATAGTACCACCACACGAAGGCATCCCTGTACAGCACCTGTGTTAATATGGAGTATGGAACAAACTGCTAACGATGAGGTGCTAAGAATGCCATCCACAACACTACCCATTATTTCACACATCAATCAAGCCTTTGAAATATGTAACAAAGTCAGTGGTGTGACCTGGAGGTGGCAGCAGTTGCTGGAGTGTGTGGCCAACTTGGGGAGGCAGGCCATGAGGAGGGAAGCCACGGCCATGTTGGTGGTGGCCAGGCTGAACCTCCCACCACCAAGGAACAGCAACCCCAGGGCCACGTGAATTACCAGGTGGCAGCCGTACCTGAAAGGAAGAGAAGAATGGGTTTGCAAGTTGACCCTTTGACTGTCAGGGTTAAGTTTAGTGGCAGCCAAAACACTAATATCTAAACAAAGCTCTATGTGGTAGCCAAAAATAATGTACATTTAAACAAGGCTCTATGTGCTAGCCAAAATACTGTATACCTAAACAAGGCTCTATGTGCTAGCCAAAATACTGTATACCTAAACAAGGCTCTATGTGCTAGCCAAAATACTGTATACCTAAACAAGGTTCTATGTGCTAGCCAAAATACTGTATATCTAAACAAGGCTCTATGTGCTAGCCAAAATACTGTATATCTAAACAAGGCTCTATCCTCTAATCAATTAACTGAGTGCACCCAAACTGGATTATGCATCAATTCTTTCAAGATTTCACATCTTCTGGCCCCAATCCACTGGTAATGCCAACTACATATACAAATATTACTTATATTTTCAAATATTCCATTCTTGCATTAGTCAGCCTTGTTTACCAGATTGCTGCTCTTTGGCCATCTCTCCTAACATGAATAAAATTATCTAGCTGTAGCCAAAATATCCTCAAGATCAAGGGGGTTAAGGCCACACAACTCATTACATTAGTAACACTAACCCAACAGCAGAAGTAGCAGGACCACCGCCTGACCAGAGACGTCAGATGACAGGCACAACATCCAGATCACCCGCACCAGCCATCACCAGGGACAGTGCCAGTAGGGATGTGTTGAGACAGGGACAGTACCAGCCACCACCAGGGCTAGTGCCAGTTGGGATGTGTTGAGACAGGTTTACAAAGTTGGTTGTCCTGCCAGCTCGGTAACACTCCTGAGAAAATGATATATCTGTTAGCTGGTCTATGTCATCCTTTCTCACTCATTAATAATAAAAAATGACTTGTGATGGATGGATGGACTTCTGAAGAGAGTAATAATGAGTATTTGTGGAGGGGGCTCAAACAGCTACCATATATAATTACTCAAGCTAATACACAAGGAAGGCACTAAAGAAGGATGCCTTCATGTGATCTGGGTGGCTCAAAAGCCTGGTTATAGAATCGTCCTTCAACTACTTCCTTATCCTCTCAAAATGAGGATGGTGGACTGTAGAAAGGGAACTTAAGTCTGCAGTCCATTGGGTTCACATTTCAGAAGAACCTGGGGCTAGAACTACTGCTACTACTCACAAGAAAACTCATCATCTAAAGCTACACAGCTAAATTAAATAAATCCATATATCTATCTATTGCCTGACACCTCAATCTCGTAATGGGTGGCCACAAACAAATCGCCTCCATGTCACCCTGTTCCCCACCATTTCACTACCTTGCTCCCAGTTCACACACCCCTCTCTCATATACCTCTCCACTCCATCTCATCCCACTGAAATTTACCTCTTAGTGAAGTCTGTGAACATAGTGGTGTACTTCCATAGTACATCAAAGGCCTGGTTATTACTTGACTCAGCCAACCTGAGGCCAGCACCAGCCAGGCCCTGCCAGTATGTTGTGGTGGGCCTGTCAATGCAACCACAGGGCAAATCATATACAAATACCTACATCCAAACACAAACACACAACCAACACTGCACACATTTCATCTGATACATAATGATAAATATAGTTCATTTTGTACACCATGTAACTCTGCTGCTATTTTGTTACATTACGCTAAACATGGTAGTAGGTGGGGGTGCCCATCATCCACTCATTTGATGCAGTGCTGCCTACTTCTTCCCTTATGTCTACCATTCTTTTTCTGTGTCTGTCCTCGTCTCTTCCTATTTCTCTCATCTGTGCCACCACTATTTAGTACTCTTCCTTCCACTTGATGTAGCTTTACACTGAGTGCCAAGCCAAATAGTTTCCTGTTACTCAGGGACCATTTACAATTATTTTATAAATATAGGGAAAGATATGGCACAAACAATCACAGCACCACCCACCAACTTTTACATGTATCTTGGAAACAGAAACACAAATGATCTAACACTCCCTCCCACTTCATAAGGTGAAATTCTTAATATCTTCCAGCAGTTTAAAATTCCAGCACCTGGGTATGATGATATCCCTATGGGCATTATTGAGGAAGTTGCCTTGATTATTATTCCTATCATTCTACATCTATGTAACTCTACTATCAGGAACCTTCCCAGAAAAGCTAAAAATTGCCAAAGTTATCCCCATTTACAAATCAGGTGATACAAAATTAATGAGTAACTATCGGCCAGTGTCAGTTTTGCCAGCACTGAGCAAAATATTAGAGAAATTAGTTTATAATAAACCTGATGAATTTTGTACTTACAATACCATCATTTGTAACTCCCAATTTGGTTTTCGTAAGAACAGAACTGAGACAGCACTTCTGACACTTACTGATGATATTATAAATGCAATGGATGACAAAGACTTTACTATGGCCATATTTCCTGATTTATCAAAAGCTTTTGATACAGCTGAATGCCATATCCTCCTCTCTAAGCTTCAACATTATGGGATAAGAGGTAAAGGGTTTGAATCTTACTTAACAAACTGACAACAACATCCACTACCCTACCTTGTAACTCTTTTATAACACCATCCATATACAGACTGAACAACCATGGAGACATGACACATCCCTGTTTCAACCCAACCTTCAAACAGAAAAATTCACTCAGTTCACCATCCACACGCACTGCAGCCTTAGCACCATCATACATACTCTTCACAGCATTCAACAACTTCCCATTTACTCCATATATTCTTAATACTTTCCACAATCCTTGTCTATCCACCCTGTCATATGCTTTCTCCAAATCCATGAAAGCCGCATACAACTTCTTTCCCTCCTCTAGAAACTTTTCCACTAAAGACCTAAGAATGAATAGCTGATCTACACAACCACTTCCCTTCCTAAAACCTCCCTGTTCTTCTCCAACTAATTCCTCACACCCAAGGTTCGTATTACTTTTTTTAGTTATGGAAGCTCCCCAACTCCTTTGCCTTAGTGATTTATTTTGGGATATAGCTGGTCGATATCCTTTTGTGGGTTATTTATAGAGTATGGTGGTAATGATGGGATTTTTGTAACAGTGAAGTAAGGTGTAATAAACAAAATAAATTACTTAGGCAGAGATGTTAGGTAGCTTGATGCTGAGTATGGTGAGAGCTACTGGAAGAATTTATGCACCACAGAAGAGGAGAGTAACGTGTAATAAACAAAATGAACTGCTTAGGAAGAGATGTTAGAGAGCTTTAGCCTATGCACAGTATGGTAATACTGAAAGAATTTAATACAGAAGAGGACCGTACGATGGTTTCGTTTTCGTTTCGTTTTTAAAGGCTCCAACATGCTTGCATGTGTCGGCCTTGGTCACCTAATGGCAGCTCTCCATGCTGTACGATGTAATAGGCAAAATAAATCACTTAGGAAGAGGTGTTAGGGAGCTTCCTTTACCAACGGGAATACTGACCAATCTTCTATACTCAACAGAATAAAATCATTAGACATCAGGTGATCAGAATCCTAGACTTGTCCTAAGCATGAGAGGGTTAGAAACACAGAAGACAAACTGACCACAGCTCCAAAGAAGGGTTAATGTATGCCTCCTGATGCACTGGAGGCATTTTTTTTTTTTTTTTTTTTTTTTTTTTCTTTTTAATGCAAGGAAGAAGGAACCAAAGGCCAGGAGCCCACAAACTACTCCCTCCAAGAAAAAACAAACACAAGACAACAGACAGCCAAATTCTAGATCCGTATGGTACATTTTGAGATGCCTGGACACGTGCTTGAAAGACTGGAGATCATATGCAGTAGGAAGTACTGACAGGAAATGACAGTCCCAGAGTTGACCTGTTGCATACATGAAGGACTGGGAGTAATTGTTAACTCTTGCATTAGAGAGATGGACAGAAAAAGGATGAGAGTTTGTTGCTAGAAGGGTTCCACGTGCCCGCTGTAATGGTGGAGGGATGCAAGCAGACAGTTCAGAGGAGCAGTGACCACTGAAGCAAGGACAGAAAAGAGATAAAGATGCAACATGGCGGCAAAGAGAGAAAGGCTGAAGGGAGCCAGTAAGAGGAGGAGAGATAATAAGACAAAAAGCCTTTGACTCCACCTTGTTGAGAAGAGTTGTATGTGGGGAGCCTCCCCACAGCTAAGAGTTGTACTCTACACAGGAGAAAATAAAACCCTTTGACTCCACCTTGTTGAGAAGAGCTGTATGTGGGGAGCCTACGCACAGCTGAGAGTTGTACCCTACACGGGGGTGAATAAAACCCGTGTATAAACTTAACAACTGTGCAGGGGTAAAGAAGGTACAAAGTCGGCTTAGCACACCTAATCTCTTGGAAGCAAATCTTACAAGAGAGGTACCAGTAATATGTTCTTTCCCAGATAAAGCCTGAGTGAATGATACCACGTGTATGTTTAAAGATGATGCAGGATTGAGCTGGATATTGTTAAAAATTAGAGGGTACTCCTGTGGAAGATTCTATTTGGCTGATAGATGTAAGAAATTAGTTTTTGATGCATTAAAAACAACCAGATTACCTTTACCCCAGTCAGAGATATGAGCTGATGTGGATGCCTCATACATCCAGGCCGCCATGACCCCCAGGCACTGTGTCTCTGAGGTGTGAAGGAACAGCATGTCAGCCACTGTCGGCCAGTCTCTCGGCTCCATCCACACGTTGATGGATGGGCAGGCCAGGCTCAGTACATTCCAGTTCTGTCTGAAAGATTAAATTCTATATTACTGAGCTATCTATTTATCTATCATCTGCCCCTATATATACTACTGTCTATCTATCATCCACTCCTATAAAATATTAATTTGTCTATCTATCATCCACCTCTACAATATTCTATCTATCATTCACTTCTATAATACTAGTGTCTCTAACTGTTACAGATTTTTTATGAATGGAGGACACCTGTAATCTGGTGTATGGAATTTTCTTTAAAAAATTTTTCCTTCCTCTGTTCATCTTTGTATCATTCGTATCATATTGTTTATAATGGCTCCAACATGCTTCCTTGCGTTGGTCTTGGTCACCTAATGGCGGCTCTCCACACTGCTTGATCTCTGGCGACCTCTCTATTCAGTTCCTTATCCCTGAGGTCACACTCTACGACCTCATTCCAGGTCCTCTTTGCTCTGCCTCGCGCAACCCAACCCCCAACATTCACACTTCTCACTTTCCACACCCAGATGTCATCCTCCATCCCCTCAACATGCCCAAACCACCTCAGTCTACCCCTCCTCATCACAACACCAATACTGATACAAACCATTTCTATATTTCAAAAAATGTAAACATAGAAGGAGTGTTAGGGTACAATATACCAGATAAATAACTGAGGAATAGGCCTTATGAAGCCTGCTATGCCACTCACAATATAGACTTAATCAATGCATGGCTGGTGTTAAGGCTCTAATCTGGTATAGTCCATTTTTGTGGTGATAGTGGTGTGTGGTGGGGCAGCCAAGTTGAACCACACTGTCAGTTCAGCGACAAGGCAGGCCATAGCCAGCTGGCCACTCCATCTGTCAACACAATATTACACTGTACATATAGGCTCCCCAACACCTCTTCCTTAGTGATTTGCTTTTGGATATGGCTGGTTAATGTAATTTTTTATACTATTTATGGAGAGTATCGTGATATTAAGATTATTTAAATATGGCAGAAGAGGAAAGCAAGGAGAAATAAGTAAAATAAATCACTTAGGAGGAGGTGTTTGGGAGACTCCTTAAGCAACAAAAATACAGGCCATGGTATCATATTAAGTAAGGGTTGGGTTTGTCAAGACATTATGTCAAATGGATTTATATGTACAATGGAGCCAGACAAAAACTGTATTAAGATGCTAATCCATATAAACATACTGCAACTACAAAACAACCCTAAAGCCTGCCATGCCACTACTCATGCAACACTTCCACATCATCTCTATCCACACACACACAGCATGAGGGAGGAGAGGGAGGAGGAGATTGAGGATGAGATGCAGGGATGGAGTGAAGAGGTATATGAGAGAGGGGGATGTGAGTTGGTGGAGGGCAGAGAGATGTAAGCCTGATGCACGGATATTCAAGGACACCCAAAAGCAGCGGTAAACATGCAACTGGACACTGCTGCCTGTGGCTGGTGTTGATGACACTGTTATAGCTACAGTAAACTTTTTACTGCTTGTCAGTACACTTTTTACTTCTTTTTGGTATATTTTTTGATGCTTTTATGTATTTAAGTAGGGAAAAAAGGAAAAATATTCAGACATATGAACAGTATTGCAGTATATATGTATAGGTTATACATGTACTGTGTACCATATGGCCAGCAATGTAATCACTTTGTTTTGGGATGCTGGCTGGCCATCAGTGATGCACCAACAATGCTTTGCACCCACATACACTCTACGTCCCATTCTTTGGATTATTTTTTAAATGTCTATTTTATATATTCTGATGGGTCCCTGGGCATTAAAGTGAATGGACGTTGTGCAGAAGGACATTAAGCAGCACATGAGTGTACACAGCCAACAATTGTACAGAAGGCCTGACTGTACTGCCCATAAAACTAAACCAACAATTCTTCTGTGAGTCTGTGGGTAGCCTAATTATTCTCTTCAAGGTGTAAGGACCCTTGGCTTGGCTATTACTGTCAAGTACATTTAAGACAAGATGAGATGCCTACTTCTCTTGATGACATGCATTTGAAAAACCTCCAGCCACATTGCAAACAAACATTTAGCGTGGCCTGACTGTGCTGCCCATACAGCAAAATATATGGTTCCTCTGTGGTCCAACTGGGATGTTAAAACCACTACACTACCCGGCATCTGCGATAAAAGCTGAATATGTATATAGAACTACCGGTAAACCTACTGACCTGAGAGACCTGGAGTTTAGGATGAAAGGGTGCTGAGTGGCTTGATATATCTGAGAGTTAAGCTGACTACTGATCCCTGGTGTGGCCTAAGTGTGCCTGGGAGTGGCCTGGGTGTGCCTGGGAGTGGCCTGGGAGATGCATCAGTGGCAATGCTGGGGGAAGAACCAGTGGTGGGGCTGCCTCCACTGCCAGCTGAGACTGTGTTGCCACACATGCTACACTGCCATCCTGATGCCCACACTCTTCTTATGATGCCTAATGTCCTCTTCACTGCCCTGACCAAGACAAGAAACACAGATTAAGCAGCACACACCACACACTTATGATGCCGTATGTCCTCTTCACTGCCCTGACCAAGACAAGAAACACAGATTAAGCAGCACACACCACACACTTATGATGCTGTATGTCCTCTTCACTGCCCTGACCAAGACAAGAAACACACATTAAGCAGCACACACCACACACTTATGATGCCGTATGTCCTCTTCACTGCCCTGACCAAGACAACAAATACACATTAAGCAGCACACACCACACAGGAGCTAATGTAATACTGACACTACAGTGACATTACCAAAATCCAAAATGGTTGGCATCAAGGGGCTTTTGGAAAATTGTGAAAATCAGGAACTCAAATTAATGGGACTGCACTGTAGCTACTGTTTTAATGCTTTCAGGTTCTTAGCTATATTCCCTATCAGCAGAATAAGTATACCTCAATATATGATACCCCTAGATGCGATACTCCGGCTTAATGATGGGGTTAGAAATACCACCATACCCCACCTAATGATGGCCAAACCCCAGGTTAACGAAGGGTTGTGATTTTTATTACCAGTTTTGATGATATTTTGGACTAAAATTGTGTGTTTAGGTTGATTTATAAACTGTTTATAGAGTCAATGTGTTTTAGCCATGGGTGGGGTGAACAATGGCATTCTGCGGTACAGTTTACTAAGTTTGATTTTTTCCAGACTTACATTTGATGATTTTCAGATTTCATTTGTTGGTTTTTGTGGTAGGTGGTGGCAACCATCATCCACTCACTTGATGTAGTGCTGCCTACTTCATCCTTAGCTTTTATCATTCTCTTTCTGTGCCTGCCCTCCTCTCTTCCTATTTCTCCTATCTTTCCTGTCACTTCTTATTCCTTTTCTTTCCTTTACATGTGGCTTTACATTCAGTGACAAGCCAAATGGTTTCCTGTAAGCCAAGAAACCATTTACAACGCTGGGTGGTAACCACATAACCAAACCATACATGTTCCCTACATGTCAACAAGTGGGTTGGTGCCCCTCCCTGTAAAACAACTAACTCAGTGTCAAATGGCCACCATTTACAGGATTATGGTGTCTGGCAATAGATAGATAGATAGATTTGTTAGTTTTAGTGAGTTATTTACAGGTGTTAGGCTTAGGTTAGCTTCTTTTACAGCTGTTAGGCCAAGTACACTGGCTTTAAACTTGTTTTCGGACTCATTTGGGTGGATTTAGGACTTGGCTGGGGGGAAACGCAAGGCTCAAAAATGCATCCCTATACCGGTACATGTTAAATCTATCCCGAGATACGATACCCAGCTTAACGATGGGTTTTTACTTAACCAATTGCATCGTTAAACCGGGGTATGCATGTATAAAAGTCTAATATTTCCTGCAATAGCGTCCTTGGCTTCCCCCTCCCTCTGCCCCCCCTCCACCTCACTCAAATACACTCTCCTTGTTAGTCTCTTGCTCCCCATCAGTCATAGTATTCAAATAACTTGGAGCCCAGTGCCTGTCTAAGGGCCAATTTGAAAAGTCCGATTTCTTCCAGCTCAACAACCAAGGAAGGCAGGGAGTTGCAAAGGTGCACAACACAAACAGAGAAAAAATGCTTCTGACAGTCAAGGGAGCAGTGAGTGTGCGCTAACTTACATATATATATATATGACCTCTAGTTTCCACAACTGGAGAAAACCACAACAAACTACAGGCATCAACGGATGTCTGGCCAGGCATTATCTTCCAGCATCTACAAGATCAGCACACAATAACCTTTCACCAACAGAAAACAAATCCAAGGCTGAAAGTCTGCATAACAGAGTAAATGCTCCATACCTGAGAAACGTTTCATCCACCTACACTGAACAGACTGAAGTAGTTTGATTTTTTGTTTTAAATAATAGAACAGAGGAAGGAAAACAAATGAATTTAAAAAAAAATAATCCATACACCAGATTACTGTGTCCTCCATTCATAAAATATCTGTAACAGTTGGACTTGAACAGCTGTAGGTTGAAGATTAGAGGGAAACAACTCTGGGGAAGCAAGTTCCAGAGAGATGCAGTTCGGGGAATGAAAGAATTCTGATAGGCAGAAGTTCTGCAATATGGCTGAGTGACATTCCAGTCATGAGCGTCACCAGATGCCTGTGTAGCACAATGGAAGGCATGGAGAGGTGGTACAATGGGCGCAATTTCATCTAAGCATTTGCCATAAAAATATCTGTAAAATAATGCAAGGGAGGCAACATTCCTTCTTACTTGTAGGGGAGGTAGTTTATTTATAATGGTAGGGTTGTTAATAATTCCAACAGCTTTGTTGTGAATTTTGTCTAGTTGTTTTAGTGCAAACTCTCCACATCCACTCCACGAAGGTGAGCAATAGTCCAGCTGAGAGTGCACATGACTCATAAATTATAGCTATTACCAATATCACCACATCAATATATGATATCACCAATAAAGCCTGCATTCCATGCCTCACAACAGAATTCCATTAAAGGTCTAACATGAGTTGTGCATAGTCGTACCATGAACTCGGAGGAACGGCAGACGGTGGATTTAAAAAAATTTTAGCCACACCCCCAGCTTTACCAGCCACAGTGCAGATATGGTGGTGGCACCTCACATTTCTATCCACCAGAACGCCCAGGTCTTTACTGGCAGCTGTTAATGGGACAGGATGATTACCTATAAAATAATGGCCAAAAGGCTGAGGCACAATCCAGCTCCTGCCAAACCTAAGTGTAACACACTTATCTGGGTGAAGGTGTAGGCCCCAAGACTCGCCAATACTGTTCACCATGTCTATATCATATGGACAATTGATAAGACCACTGACAATATACACACTACTGTTCCTGTTAACTTTTAAATATGTTTATAAATAATTTGCAAAACTCTTGTATTGTCAGTTCAGAGATGAAGTCATGTGGCTGTTGTTTCGTTTTCGTTTCGTTTCGTTTTTAAAGGCTCCAACATGCTTGCATGTGTCGGCCTTGGTCACCTAATGGCGGCTCTCCACGCTGCACGATCCATTGCAGCCTCCCCGTTCAGTCCCCTAACCCTAAGGTCACACTTAATGACCTCGTCCCGTGTCTTTCTCGGTCTACCCCTCATAACCCCACCCCCAATATTAACACTTCTCACCTTCCTCACCCAATTATCATCCCTCATCCTCTCCACATGTCCACACCACCTCAATCTACCTCTCCTCATCACAACACCAATACACTCCAGTCCCATCCTACCTCTCAACTCTTCCATTGTAAACCCAGCCCCTCCAGGCCTTGGACGCAGGGACACACTGCACATCCACCCAATCATTGTCACTTCTGTATGTCCGAGCCGGCGAATGTCTTCCTCCTTCACTGCCCAGGTCTCACTACCACACAGCATTACACTCCTAACACATGCTGCATACAAAGACCACTTAGCACGTAGGGAGAGCCCTCTCAATGTCAGGAGAGGCAAGAGCTCCCCGAACTTCCCCCAACCACTTCTCACCCCAGCCACAGAGCTAGCTCCAGCCCCACCTCCAGCACACAACACGTCTCCCAAATAACAAAACTCTTCCACACACACAAGAGACTCACCAGCAAGTTCAATCCCCCCACGTCCGACGATCTCCACCCGCTCACCCCGGCACGCCGCACACATAAATTCAGCATTATCTCACAGTCTACCCCCGATACCACCACATCTCCCATGCACCCATCCATCACACACACCGCACAAGATGGAACTACCCCCCACGCCCCCGTGGCAAACTGCACATGGCCACTCCCCCTCGTCTTTGACAGCACCGCCACCAACCCTAGATATCATCACTTTTGTTTTATCTGCATTTACCCTTAAAACCCCCTGCCCCACACCATCTCTCCACCTCCCAAACCCTTCCTCCGCCCCCCCCCCTCACTCTCTGCAATCAACACCAAATCATCAGCACACAACAACTCCCACGGGAGTCCTTTTCTAAAGTCACATGAAAGGGCTTCAAGTACCATGATAAACAACACGGGACCCAAGACTGACCCCTGATGCACACCAACATTCACGGAAAACTCATCACCCAAATCTCCATTCACTCTCACCTGGGTGTGAGCACCCACATACATGGCCACAACCACCCTAACCAGCCACTCCTCCAAGCCAAGCCCTCCCATTGCCCACTTCACCACCTCTCCAGGGACTCCGTCAAAGGCTCCCACCAAATCAACAAAAACAAAATAAAGATCCCTTCTCCTACCAATATATTTTTCCTGAAGCTGCCGAACAACGAACATGGCATCAGCGGTCCCCCTACCTGGCACAAACCCAAACTGCATCCCATCAACATTCACTCCCTCTCTAATCATACCTTCTAAAACTCTCTCCATTACCTTCATTATCTGATCTAAAAGCTTTATACCTCTATAATTTCCTCTTTCCAGGGCATCACCCTTCCCTTTATACACATTTACAATTACACTCTTCAGCCAATCATCTGGGACAACACACTCATAAATAATCCTATTTATCAGGTCAGTGACTAAACTCACCCCTATATCGCCTGAGGCCTTCAACATTTCAGCAGTCAACCCAGACACACCTGCTGCCTTCCCCACCCTCATCCTGCCTATTGCCTCACTCACAGTAGCAGTATCAATCAAAGGCCAAGGGCCAGACACTGGATCTGCTGGCTCCAAACCTTCCCTGTCCCAGTCAAACTCCTCATTCAATAACCGGTTATAATGCTCTCTCCATGCATCTTTAATATCCTCACTGTTCACCACTACCCTTCCTTCATCATTCTTCACACACTGCTCACCTATGATATCCCGATTATCCCTCTTCACCTGACCTGCCACCCTAAATATATTTTTCCTTTCCCCATGATTTAGGTTATCAAGTAATTGTCTCTGTGACTCAGACTTTGCCCTGTATACCTCTCTCCTAACCCTACGCTTGGCAGCCAAATATTTCTCTATGCTACCACCCTTCTTCCATTCCCGGAAAAGCCTTCTTTTCTCCTTAATTGCAGCTTCTACACCCTCATCCCACCACCAAGTTACTTTATGTCTTGGTGGTCCTCTTGTCCAACCGCATGTTACATCAGTAACTCTCAAGAAATTGTTCTTGAGGGCTCTGTACTGTTCATTAACGCCTCTGTCTACAGCTCCCTGTTCAGCCACCACTCTCCTCAACTCGCTATAGAAGGCATCCCTTACTACTTGGTTTTTCAGCTTCCATATTTTCCTTCTAGGTACATAAGTATATAAAAAAAACAATACAGGGCCCAACATTTAACAAAAAATAAGGGGGAAAGCTAGAACAAAATCCCGAAAGCAACAGAAAATATGGCAGGGAACGAGAAAAGAGTACCGGGAAGAAAGAAATGCAAAGATTGTGGCTACTTTGCAGAAGTAAATGGAGAATAAAGATGCGAAGACTGCGAAAGCATGAGGGATGACGAAGGCTGTGGCAAGTGTAAAAAGATGGTTAGGAACACAGATAATGGAGTGAAGTGCGAAGTTTGTAAGGTCTGGTACCATGCACGATGTGGCAAGGTAAGCAGAGACTATTATAAAGTTCTACAACAAGAAGAGGCAACAACATGGATTTGCACAAGATGCAAGCCTCAAGTTCTGAAGAACTTTGAGGAAGTGAAAAAACTCAGGGAAGAAAACAGAAAGATCAAAAGAGAGATGGAAGAGGTGAAAGAAGAAAATGAAAGATTGAGTGACAGGATAGAAGACCTAGAGCAGAAATGGGAGAGAAAAGAAGACAGAATGGTAGAGCAGGCAGTAGAAAAGATGAAGGGCATGGGAAGAGAATGGGAGAGAAAAGAAGACAGGCTAGTAGATATGGCAGTGGAAAGAATGATGAATAAAATGGAGGAAAAGAAAGAGGAGGAAAAGAGAAAGAAAAATGTAGTAATGTTCAATATCCCTGAATCAGAAAAAGACACAGGCAAAGAGAGAGAAAAAGATGATGACAAAAACTGTGCAGATATGATTGTGGAAGAAATGGGACTGCAGAATATAGAAGTAGTAAAGACAATCCGACTGGGGAAGAAAACTGAGGGTAAGGTTAGACTGTATTAGGACTCCATATTATAATTACAAATCATAATAGATAGATAGATAAATAGATAGAGAGACAGATAGAAGCAGGGAGTCAGATGATGAGAAGGTATTGTGTCTGCAAGAATCGAACAATGCTAAACATGCTTACACACTCTTAACTCAAGGAATGCTTGATAGGCACACGACAGCGCCTAGTGATCATACACACACATACACACATACTCACACACAGGCTTCTAGAACTTTCCATCACAGGGAACACACGTGATACGTCTCCTGTTTCACCAGAATTTAGGAAAGAGAGCTCAGAAGGAGGTTAGCCACAGAACAGGCAGGAGGAGAAGGAGAGAGGCCTTAGAAGAGACAGGTCGCAGGGAGAAGGGCTTGGTAACTTGAGAGAGAGACAGAGAGAGCGAGACAGAGAGATAGCTAGCGGAGATAGCTAGCGGGACTGGACTCTATACTCCGCTCTGTGTGAGAGACTTGTTAATATTTCCAAGACAAATAAAAATAGTCCCATACTATTCTTTACCTCTTCTGTCACTACATGACAAATGGGAAAGAAGATTATCTACTACAAGCTACTCCAGTATAATAACCGCTCGTCCACAAGTCTAATGTATATATAACTCAACCACAAAGGAACCACAAAGTCTTTTATGACACAAAGTCTTTTATGACAAGACCAGTTCTAGTAACAATAGGAAGCGAAAAGATGAAATGGGCAGTTATGGCCAAAGCAAAGACGCTGAAAGATAGCACTAAACCAGAAATAAAGAAAATAGGAGTGGCATTAGATATGACCAAAGAGGAAAGGGAAGAAAACAAGAAACTTAGAGATGAGCTGGCAGAAAAACGGAAAAACGGAGGAACATGGAAAATAAAGAAGGGGAAAATTGTTAGGCTAGAGGGTGAGGAGTGAAAGAAAAAGAGTATAAAAAAGGAGAAGGATGAGAATGAGAACGTACTTATAAAACTTATACAAGGTTTAACAAAAGCAAAAATGAGTGAACTAAGAGAAATAATTGATGGAAACACAATAATGTGCTTAACAGAAACACAGCTAAAAGTAAGAAACATTTTCATAGACGATATGAAAGTATATGAAAGCACGAGAGAAAATGAAGAGAAGAAAGGAGGAGGTATAATGTTACTACATAAAGAAAATAAAAAGATTACACTGGAAAAGGTAGAAGGTAAAAATAAAGATTATTTATATGTGAAAGGAGAAGTGTATGGGAAAGAGATACATATAATAACAGTATACTTCACAGTAAGTGATGATAACAAAAATAAAGCATTACAGCAAGAAATTGAAACACACTTAAATAAATTAGAAGACAAAGCAATAATTCTATTAGGAGATTATAATGGACATGTAGGATTCAAAGGCAAACAATGTATAAATAAAAATGGACAAAGGATACTGGAATGGATGGAGAAGTACAACTTGATAATGTTAAATGATGATCTAGACTGTATAGGGGAAGTGACGTGGAGCAAGAACGAACAACAAAGTGTAATTGATTTTGCACTAGTAACAGCTAAATTCTATGATGTACAGTATACCAGGAAATGATTATAGATGAGGAAAAAGAAATATTTGATCTATCAGACCATAATTTAATACAAATAAAACTTAAGATTAAGGGGAGATCGAATAAAAATCATAAGAAAAAAGGGCGGGAAGATAGTACCTACTGCAAAACAGAGGGAGGAAAAGTTATGGAGTATATAAAGGAAACAGAACAGAGAATACAAACAGAGGCCATAAGTAATATGGAAAAGTTGAATAAAATAATCAAAGACAGTGCTGACAAAAACCTTACAGCAAAATATAGGAGGAGGATAAATAAGACTGGACAAATAAAAGAAGAACTTTGGATGAATAAAAGTATTAGAGAGGGAATAAAAAAGCGAAAGTACTATAACAGACTTACTATCTATCTATCTATCTATTGCCAGACGCCTCAGTCCCGTTTGGGGTGGCCACAAACAAATCGCCTCCAAGTCGCCCTGTCCCCCGCCATTTCACTCCCCTGCTCCCAACTCACACCCCCCTCTCTCATATACCTCTCCATCCCATCCCTCCATCTCATCCTTGGCCTCCCCCTCCCTCTTTCCCCCTCCACCTCACTTACATACACTCTCTTCGTCAGTCTTTCACCCTCCATCCTCTCCACATGGCCAAACCACCTCAGTATGTTCCTCATAACGCTTCCTATCACATCCACATCCACACCACAACGCTCCTTTATATCCTCATGTGTCAGCCTGTCTCTCCATGTGACTCCACAGGCTCCTCTTAAATAACTCATTTCCACTGCTCTCACTCTTGACTTGTGTCCTTCCAACAACGTCCAAGCTTCACTTCCGTACGTTAGAGTTGGTATCACAATACTGTCATGTAGTAACTTTTTCACTTCCATGCTCACTTCCCTGTTTCTTATCACTGCTTTCAAAGAACGAGCAACCTTTCTTCCCTGCTGTACCCTTTCAAGCACTTCACCCTCCAAACCTCCATCCTTACTCATCACACTACCCAAGTACTTAAACGTACTCACATTTTCCAATTCCTCACCATCCAACCTCGCTGTACATTCACTGACTTCACCTCTCTCAAAGACCATCACTTTACTCTTCCCTACATTCACCTTTAGATTCCGTTTCTTACACACTCTCCCAAACTCATCCACCAAGCCTTGCAGCTCCTCTTCGTCTTCACTCAACAACACAGTATCATCTGCAAACAACAGCACAGGGAGTTTCCAAACACTATCCTCTCTCACCAGGGCCACTCCAACATCCACTACCCTACCTTGTACCTCTTTTATTACCCCATCCATGTACAGATTGAACAACCATGGAGACATGACACATCCCTGTTTCAACCCAACTTTCAAAGAGAAAAATTCACTTAGTTCACCATCTACACACACTGCAGCCTTCGCACCATCGTACATACTCTTCACAGCATTCAACAACTTCCCATCTACTCCATATATTCTTAACACTTTCCACAATCCTAGTCTATCCACCATGTCATATGCTTTCTCCAAATCCATGAAAGCCGCATACAACTTCTTTCCCTTCTCTAGAAACTTTTCCACTAAAGATCTGAGAATGAATATCTGATCTACACAACCTTTTCCCTTCCTAAAGCCTCCCTGTTCTTCTCCAACTAATTCCTCTGTTCTTTCTCTAACTCTGTCAATAAGTATCCTACCATACACTTTTCCTATTATACTAAGAAGACAAATGCCCCAATGATTACCACACACTTCTTTTTCCCCTTTTCCTTTGTACAAGGGAATAATTATACCTGACTTCCAATCCTCCGGGACTCTACCTTCCTCCCAGGCCAATCTGCACATCTTCCACATCCATTCTACTACTATCTCTCCCCCATGCTTCAGCATTTCACCACACACTCCATCAATTCCTGGGGCTTTCCCTGATTTAACTTTCTTCATTGCTTCCACAACTTCTATCCTACTGATTTCTTCCTGTCTTCTCACCTCCCTCCTTCTCCCAGCCATTCCCCAGCCACTTATACTCGCATTACTTCCATCCTCCACGTTCAACAATTCCTTAAAGTGTTCTCTCCATCTGCTCACTTTTTCTCCCTTCTCCACTAGTAATCTACCATTTTTATCTTTCACTCCCCTGCTAACTTCACTTCCACCCTGTCTTACTCTTTTCACCTCTCTCCAGAACATTTTCTTACAGTCCCTCCACTTTACACTCAAATTCCTTCCAAATTCCTCATCCACTCTCTTCTTACTCTCTCTTACTAATCTTTTCACCTCTCTCTTTCTTTCTACATATAACTCTCTCTTCCGCCTCTCAACCTCTTCCACGCCCCTATTCCTCATCCATTCATTGTATGCTTTCTTCTTTTGTGCCACAGCCTGTTTCACCTCTTCAGCCCACCACGCTGTTCCTTGCACCCCCCTCCGTCTTCTCTTCCTTCCACACACCACATCACATGCTGCACATATTTCTTCTGTAAATATTCTACACACACCTTCCACGTCCCCCATCTGCTCCAATTCATATTTGCCCAATCGTCCTCCACTTCTCTCTTATACTCTGCCTTTTTCTCATCCTCTTGTAACCTTTCCACTCTCCTTGCAACTACTCCTTCCTCTCGTCTTTCCCTTCTTCTGTTCCTCCATCTTACTTGGACTTTAATTCTGGCCACCACCAAGTAGTGGTCAGAAAGTCCACTCCCCCAACCTCTATAAACTCTTGCATCCAATATACATCTTCGCATCCTTTCATCCACACACACATAATCAATCATTGCCTTCCTTTCATTCAGTTCACCACCCACCCTTCTCATCACTCGCCATGTATACCCGTGGATCATTTTATGCCTGAAGAGGGTATTGGCTATCACCAACCCCCTCCCAGCACAAATGTCCACTAACGCACTCCCATTCTCATCTATCTCAGCAGGCACACCCCACTCACCAACTATTCCATCCACCTTCACATTCCCAACTTTACCATTCATATCACCAATCAAAAACACTCTCTCATTCCTTCCAAACTTTTCCATGCACACTTCTACATTTGTCCAGAACTCTTCTCTCACTCTTCTAGCACGATCTTGCGTTGGTGCATACACACACACAATCGCCCACATTTGTATTCCAACTTTCAACTTTACCCACACAATCCTTGATCCAACTGATCCATACTGTCTTATGCTCCTCTTCCATCTTTTACTCACAACTATACAAACTCCTTCCTTTGCCCTCTCATTCTCACCTACTCCTGCACATATACCCCATCCATACTCCCATTCTCTCACACTTTCTCCTCTCCATTTTGTTTCAGTTATTCCACATACATCCACTTTCGCATCCTCAAGCACCTGGACAATCTCTCTCTCTTTCACCTCATCATTCGCTCCCCTTACATTCCACGTTCCAATTGCAATGTCCTTTGTCCGGTCCTTGGTCGTCAATGTTTGGTCAGTCCTTGTCCGAGGCTTATTGTTTGTTTTTTTAGTTAGTTGTTTTCCGGGGAGGGGCACTAACCCTCCGCCAACCCTTTTAGTCGCCTTTTACGACAAGCAGGGATACTGGGGGAGTATTCTTGAAAAACCCCCCTACCCCCAGGGTTTAGATAGACTTACAAGGAATGCTAAAACACAAGAAGAAAAAGAGAGGAATAAAGTTTTATATATATAATGAACAAAAGAAAAAGGTCCAGCTAGAAATAAAAGAGGCCATAACCATTCATGAAGTAAAGATAAAAGAAATAACCCATGGAGAAAATAGAAGCAAAAAATTATGGGAAAATATAAATAAATTAAGAAAGAAAAAAATGAAAAGAAGAAAGGGAATTAAAGATATATAACGAAAATGGAGAAGAGTTAGAAAAAGAAAATATACAAACAGAAATAGAGAGATATTGGTCAAAAATATACAACAGACAACAAAATGGAAAAGATATGGTGTGGAATGAGGAGAAAAAAAATGAGTACAAATGGATAGCCAGCAGAAACAACACTGGAAAAATTGAGATAAAAAGACAAAATAATGAAAATACAGATGAACAAATAAAAAATCGCGCAACAATTAGGGGAACATATGGATATGGCATTACCAATAACCAAGAATACAACATACATGGAAAAACCAGTAGTAACAACAATACAACTGAGAGAAAATATAAAGAAACTAAAAAATAAGAAAGCACCGGGACCTGACATGCTAAAACCAGAATTATATAAAATCCTAATAAAAAGTGACAAGATAATGGACACAATGACAGTGTGTTTTAATGAAATAATAGATAAAGGAAAGGTACCAAAAGAATGGAAAGAATCCAGAACTATGATGGTGCCAAAAGTAAACAAACCAAAAGCAAACGAATTAAGACCAATAGCGTTAACTAACATCTCGTATAAATTATTCATGTCAACTGTCATAAAAGATAGAATAGAAGAGCATCTAAGGAATAATAATGAAATAAAGGAAACACAAAATGGATTTACTGAAGGAGGAAGAATTGAAAATTACCTTTTCATTTTAAAATATTGTATGGAGTTGAGAGGTATATGAGGGAGGGGGGGTGAGTTGGGGGGAGGGGAGTCAAATGGTGGGTGACAGAGTGACTTGGAGGCGTTTTGTCTGCGGCCACCCTTTGCGGGATTAGGGCGTCGGGCTATAGATAGATATAGACAAAATTTATGAGCAGAAAAAGAGTCTAATAGTAATATCAGTACACTTTGCAAAAGCTTATGACTCAGTAAAAAGGAAGAAAATGATTGAAATACTAAAAGAATACAAGGTACAAGAAGATATAATAGAGGTAATAGCAGACACTTATACGGGGGACAGAACAACAATAGAATATGGCAAAGAAAATAAAACAGAAATAAAGATTAATAGTGGCATAAGGCAAGGATGCACAAGCTCAACCACAATATTTAAAATGATAACCTACTATATAATAAACAGGTTGGAAAAAGAAGGCACAGGGTATAAGGATGAAATATTTAAAATAGCAGCACTGTTCTTTGCAGATGACGGGCTGCTACTAGCTCATACAATAGAAGAGGCAGAAAAAATAGTAGACAGTTGGATTACAGTAGGAGAAGAGTGTGGGCTAAATATAAATAAAACAAAAAGTAAAATCCTGATCTTTAACATGAAAAACAAACCCGAAAAAATAAGAGAGATAGAGGTAACAAATGAAACCAAATATTTAGGAATTACAATAAACGACCAGAGAAGATGCTTTAGAGTGCACAAGAGACGGATAATTGAAAAAGCCAAAAAGATGGCAAACATCACATACACAATTATAGCCCACAGTGTCAATAAGGTACTAATAGGCAAAACTTACTGGAAAAGTGTGGTACTCCCAACTATACTATACGGGGCAAATATACTAGAATTGACAAAAAACAAAATAGAGGAACTACAAAGAATTGAAAACAGCGTTTACCGATACATCTTAGGGGCACCAAGATATGCTCAGATACCAACACTAAGAGGAGAAATAGGGGCATCATGTATGCAGAGCAGAATAATGGAAGGATATATTAAGTACTTAAAATATGGATTAGAAGAAGGTAAAAATGACTTAATTAAAAGAATAATGCAAGAAAAGATGGAAAGTAGAAAAGACCAGTGGATATGTACAGTAAAAACATACATGAGAGAAATAGGATTAGAAAATAAATCAGTAAAAAATATTAGTATTAAAGACATCAAAGAAAAAGTAAAGAACTGGGACTCATCTCAATGGAAGAAAGAAATAAAGGAAAAAAAGAGTCTGGAAATTTATAAAAATTATAAATCAAATATAAAAGAAGAAAAAATATATGATAATACCATAGCATCCATAATACAGTAGAAGTCCTATTTTTCGGCATCTATGGGACCAGGCTAGTGCCGAAAAATCAAAATTGCCGAATTATCAAAAACCCTACCCACTCAATACCTTATATGTTTCGGTGAACACTATCATCACTACTCATATCATTACAAATGTGCTTGGAGAGAGTACTGTATACTGTTTGATACTGTACAATACTGTAAGGAATACAGTACTATACATGAATATGAAAAATAAAGAAATTAGTGAACATACTGTATATAAATGTAATGGTACAGTAGGCCTACAAGTTCACATGCACTTACCTAAACTTATAGTAGGTTCCTTAATTACATATGTACAATAGAAGGGGTTGATTGGACTCTGCTACTGCTGGAAGAAGTCCCCAGCAGTAGAGGGTCCTCATGGAGAATTTCAAGACTGACGAAAAAAATCGGAAAATCTGCTGAATGATCAGAGATTTTCATAAATGGGACTATTTCTCAAAACTGCCGAAATGTCAGATTTGCCGGGGAATTGGATGCCAAAGAATTGGACTTTTATTGTATTATATAAAAGTAGAACAAATAATTTACCACTAAATGATAGGAAGAGATTTTCAGGGGGCAATATTAAATGTGATTTGTGCGGGGCAGCAGAAGAGAACATCAAACACTTTTTATTATGGTGCCCATTGTATCAGGAAGACAGGAATAAGGAAGAACACCTACAACAGCCTTATATAGAAAATGAAAACAATTTAATAGGACAATTACTGTTTAGTGATGAAAATATAGGAAGAACAAAAGACAATTTATATCATATATGGAAGAAAAGAGAGAAATTAAAGAGAAAGAGGAATACATTAACAAATAGCAAAGAATAGAAAAAAATACAAAACAAAACAAAAGACACGAGCAAAACACGAGCTAAATACAAGAAAAATAATAAACTAGAAAAATGAATTGACAAGAAGAGTGCCGATGAAAAGGCAATACTCCTGACCTATCAACTGAACTGAACTGAGCCCTGGGGTACTCTACTTAACAGCTCGGAAGCAGCTCTGCCACCAGCCACCAAAACAAACATCTTTCTCTCGTTTTGGTATTGGTGACGCCAAGCATTGTTATTTTGTGCTAAAGCTAATCAAGGTAATGCGCACCTTTCCCAGCACACTGAGTTTAAAATGTCACAACACTCCTGCAGACGACAGCCATTGTGGAAGGTTGTGTTTACGTCGCTTACAGTAACAATCCTACTAACAAAACAAAAAAAAAAGAAAAAAAAAAGAAAGAAATCCTTTAAAGGTCTTGTCAAAAGTGTCACTGGGGTATGCCAAATTCCTCCAAAGCTATAGAAAAGTGCACGCCACAGTGTAAGATTATGAAAAAACCTAGGATAAAATATCAAACGAAACTCGGATCCACTCCAATTTGATATCTATACAGTAGTTCAAGAAGAAATAGATAAATAAACGCTGTATTGCAAATTTATGAAAATATAATAAGGACAAAACATCAAACTTGAATATCAAAATCCCTTGTCATACCTGATAGGCTACTGGCGCCTTATATAAAATCTGTTTCTTCGATAATTTTATACTATTCAAATACATAATAATATTCTTCATTCAGAGTCCTGCTAAAGCTTCATATAACTCCCTCAGGCCCCTATAATTCACTCTCAGCTGAATAAAATCATCTGGCATTAGCTGGAGTGAAATATTAGATCTGGTCCAACAATGACACACTCAAGCCCCAGTCTCTCGATTTTAATTCACTCCCTCATCCTCCACTCCTCCCTCACCCATCCAGATAATTACTCTCGCTCCTTCACTCCCTAAATTTACATCTCCCAATCCCTCACTCCCTATTTTCCCTCTCTCACTCCCTGCAACTCTTAAAGACTTCTTCTCGCTCCCCATTGCACTTCTCTGTTATAAAATCACACCTTCAGATTTCTATATTCTGTCTGTCTGTCTATCCGTCTCTGTTTCGCCTCTGTTCCCTTGCCATCACTCCTTCCCCTCCAATATCATCTGTACAAATCACAGCTCCTGCCCGCTCTCTGTTTTTTCCTTACGTAGGCTTCTACTCTCCCGTTTGTCTTGCTGCCTTCCCACTGCCCTGTGAGGGGAGGGAAAGAATACTTGGCCAGTAGCCCTGCTTGTATGGAGGCAGGCACAGAATACTTGGCCAGTAGCCCTGCTTGTATGGAGGCAGGCACAGAATACTTGGCCAGTAGCCCTGCTTGTATGGAGGCAGGCACAGAATACTTGGCCAGTAGCCCTGCCTGTGGTAAGAGGTCACAACAAAAATGGGAGAAATGGAATTCCCCGAGCTAGACCCTGTACTGGATCATATAGCACAGCTAGGTTACGGGAGCGCGCCACCACTCCCGGTACGGCAGTCCTGGGCGAGACTCGAACTCGCAATCTCCCGATTACGAGCTTGATGCTCTACCACTGAGCCACAGTGCCCCAGGTCACTACAAAAAGAGTTGGTCTGTCTTCCATCTTTCTCTCCTTCGTGTTCTCTTCTGCTCTTCTGTCCCGCCTCGCCTGATATTTCCCTGTCTCACCTTCATCTTTTCTCCCTTACATCATGTCAGCGCCAGCCTTCCATCCTTCCTTCCCTTTTTCCTTCCTTCCTTGCCTTCTTATTTTCTTACTTTTCAGGAACGGTCCCCTTGTTACTCCCAGAACGGTCCTTGGTTTCTCACCTGAGTATAATTTAGGAACGGCCCTACTGACCTCTGCCACAGCCTCTCACACCTCACAGCAAACCATCTCTCTCTCTCTCTCTCTCTCTCTCTCTCCTTTATACTTTTCTTTCTTTTAATCTACGTTGGTTCTTAGTTAAGAGAGAGAGAGAGAGAGAGAGAGAGAGAGAGAGCTATGACTCCTCTTACCTACCACATCACTAATGAGGTCCAAACAGGTGTATTGACATCCCTAGAATGTGTGTTCTTACCTAATTGTTCTTACCTAATTGTATCTTTACAGGAATGAGTCAAGCTCGTACTGTCCCGTGTCTTAAACC
>NW_027642815.1:0-35000 GCF_032717465.1 Coenobita brevimanus | reverse complement strand
CAGGCACTGGCCCTAAGTATGTGGCACTGCAGGCACTGGCCCTAAGTATACTACGGCAGTGTAATATGTGGCACTGCAGGCACTGGCACTAAGTATGTGGCACTGCAGGCACTGGCCCTACGGCAGTGTAATATGTGGCACTGCAGGCACTGGCACTAAGTATACTATGGCAGTGTAATATGTGGCACTGCAGACACTGGCACTAAGTATACTACGGCAGTGTAATATGTGGCACTGCAGGCACTGGCACTAAGTATACTACAGCAGTGTAATATGTGGCACTGCAGGCACTGGCACTAAGTATACTACGGCAGTGTAATATGTGGCATTGCAGGCACTGGCACTAAGTATACTACGGCAGTGTAATATGTGGCACTGCAGGCACTGGCACTAAGTATACTACAGCAGTGTAATATGTGGCACTGCAGGCACTGGCACTAAGTATACTACGGCAGTGTAATATGTGGCACTGCAGGCACTGGCACTAAGTATACTACGGCAGTGTAATATGTGGCACTGCAGGAAATCTCAACTTTCACGTGTACAGAAACTACACAATTTTGCTGCTAAAGTTGTCGATGGAAAAGCCAGGAAGTGTGACCATGTCACTGCAGTTTTAAAAGACCTGAAATGGCTAAAGACTCCAAACAAGATTGACACAGCTGTCACAGTCTTCAAATATCCAGCTAATCTATACCCTGACTGTCTCCTGTCTTTTCCATCGGTACACAATATGACACAGAGTATTAAAAAAAACAAAATGTATGTTGCTAAGGTTAATAGCGACTCAGGTGCAAGATCCTTAGCAGTAACAGGGCCAAAGATATGCAACCACCTGCCAGAAAATGTCAAGGAATTACACAGTTTATACACTTTCACAATTACACTTAACAGTCACTTACTAAACACCGTCAATAATCTGACTGTACAATGCTATACAATAATAAACAGTAATATATGAGGCAAAAATCCATCCATCCATCCATCATCCAATCCCACACTGCCACAGCAGCAGCGTAGAAGCCCGGGGCTAGGCAGTTGGTCGACATTTAAGATGAGAGTGGCCAGCCTCACTCATCCCTGAGTGGCATTACATGAGCAATAAACCCCAACCATCCCTTGGATATAAACCTTCACCGGCTCAATCCGACTCGAGCGCAATAATAACCCACTGAACCACCAGGTGCCAATATTTGGTTATATGGTCACCACCCAGCGTAGTAAATGGTTTCCTGGTGTACAGGAAACCAATTGGCTTGTCACTCAGTGTAGAGTCACCCACAGGCTGAAGGAAAAGGAAAGAATGAAGGAAAGACAGAAGAGGAAGTGTAAAGTTACCCGGAGGCAGAAGGACAAGGAAAGAATGAAGTATAGGAAGACAGAAGAGGATGGAAGGAAAGAAGGATGGAGGAGAGGAAAGGGCAGACACCCGAGAGCAGCAATACATCGAGTGAGTGGATGGTGAGCGCCCCCATCTACCACTAATATATCATAATTCACAAAGGCAACGGTTTAAAATAGACAGTGTAATGACATTTAGTATATTGATAATTGTACTTGTATTATACCCCCTAACACCTATATCTACAGGGTATGATCTTGGCGTCTATGCTTTGTACTGTTATTGTATACATAACATTGTTATAGGAATATCCACCGTTTGTGGAAATAAACATTATTATTGTTATTATTATTATTGTTATTATTATTATTATTATTATTATTTTTATTATTATTATTATTGCTGTTGTTGTTGTTGTTGTTGTTATAATCATGATCATCATCATTATTATTATTATTATTATTATTATTATAATACTCTCCTCCCTCCATATTTCTTCCCTCCCTGCCTCCTCCCTGGCCTCACGCCTGGCCAGCCAATCAGAGGGCGGCTGGTGCTAAGGGCAGAGGGAGGCGGACGCTGATTGGCTGAGCGAATGTAAACACAGTCGCGGCAGCCATATTGCTCCGCCTACTGCCTCTATTATTTTCCTTTTTCTCACTCTTTATCACTTTTCTATCTACCTCTATCTACCTGCTTGTGTCTATTGATTTATTTGGTTCTATTTTGAGTGTCTATTGGTGAGCTGAGGAGGCTCGTAAAAGGATAGATGGGAAAATGTTTTGAAACTTGGGGATTTTTGCACCCCCGTGTTTGCTGAGAGAGAGAGAGAGAGAGAGAGAGAGATGCTGAGGCAAAATTGATGAGTGGGTGAGATAGAGAAAAGTGAGAGGTGAGGCGGAAACGCGAGAGTGAGGGGAGAGAATATGAGAATAAATGGCGTGAAAGATAGTGAGAAAGTAAGCCAAAATATTATCTTCCCAACGACGCCTCTCTCTCTCTCTCTCTCTCTCTCTCTCTCTCTCTCTCAGTTCAGTGGTGAAAATGAGAGGTAAAGGGAAGATAATAGAAATCCAATACCAAGTGAACAAGATGAACAAAGAAGGAGAGAGAGAGAGAGAGAGAGAGAGAGAACAGACAGACAGACAGACAGTGAGACAGACAGACAGTGACAGAGACAGACAGACACAGACAGACAGACAGACAGAAACAGACAGCAAATTAAAGAAATAAAAATCTAAACGTCTCAGGATTCAACCTGTTAAAATCTGTTACAAATGCTAATCACACGCTAAGTTAGTCTCGTTAAAGGGTACATTCTGTGGTCGTCAATTATCGTTTATAATTACCCGCGCTTCGCTGTGCCAATCACCACCACTTTACTTCACTGTCTACTAATACTCCTTTCACCTTAACTTGGCTCAAAAAGACAAAACTATGACTTTCCCTAGTTTTCACTGCACTTCTTCGTGACTAGCATCATTTAGTGTGGATCTGGTATAGTCCTTTCACCTTAACTTGGCCCAGAATTTTGTTACAGTTTATTTAATGTAACTCACCGGAAAGACAATACCGAACTTCTCTATCCTCTCCATTGCACTTCTTCGTGACTAGCACCATTTAGTGTTAATCTGTTCTAACAACTTAGCATTCAAGAGAAGATGAAAAAGAAGAGGAGGAGGAGGAGGAATAAGAAGAAAAAGAAGATGAAGAAGAAGAAGAGGAAGAAGACGAAGATGAAGAGGAAGACGATGAGGGAGAAGAGGAAGAAGAAAAAGGAGAGGTAGAAGATGACGACGATGAAGAAGAAGAAGAAGAAGAAAAAAATGAGGAGGGAGAAGAAGATGAAGAAGAAGAGGAAGAAGAAAAAGTGGAGGAAGAAGATGAAGAAGATGAAGATGAAGAAGAAGATGATGATATGATGATGATGATGATGAAGAGGAGAAGAGAAAGAAGAGTAATAAAAAAGAGGAAAGGAAGATGATGATGATGATGATGATGAAGAGGAAGGAAAAGAAAAAGAGGAATAAGAAGAAAGAGAAGACGAAGAAGAGGAGGAGGAGGAGGAGGAGGAGGAGGAAGAAGAAGAAGAAGAAGAAGAAGAAAAAGAAAGAGAAGAAGAAGAAGAAAAAGAAAGAGAAGAAGAAGAAGAAAAAGAAAGAGAAGAAGAAGGAGAGGAAGAAGAAGAAGACGAGGAAGAAAGAGAAGAAGAAGAAGAGGAAGAAGAAGAAGAAGAAGAAGAAGAAAGAAGGAGAGGAGGAAGAAGGAGAAAAAGAAGATGAAGACGATGAGGAGGAGGAAGAAGAACAGGAAGAAGCAAAAGAAGATGAAAAGGAAGAAGAGGAGGAGGAAGAAGCGAAGAGGAGGAGGAAGAAGCGGAGAGGAAGAAGAAAGAAAGATGATGAAGAAGAAGAGGAAGAAGAGCAAGCATCCTCATAAGGTCAATATATTTCCTTACGTTCAAAAAGTCTCTCGTAAGAAAAAATAAAATCGAACAAAGGCAAGAAAAATATATATATATCAAATCAAAAGGAATCCTGACTGAAAAGGTTACCATATATACAAAAAAGATTATAGACAAATTAACTACAAGGTATGACAAAGAAAATACAGAAAAATCCAGGTCATGAAAAAACCCGGTGTATTTGCCACGACAGGTAACACCAGTAGACGAGCGATGTTCAAAGGGTTAAGTGTCATAGCACGGGATTTTATTCTTTTATTTTACACATTTTGAAGCCTGGTTGTTTTGGTAGAATATGCCATGAATCTCTCTCTCTCTCTCTCTCTCTCTCTCTCTCTCTCTCTCTCACACACACACACACACACACACACACACACACACACAAATAGCGCTCCGACACTACACTTATATATATTGTTATGTAAAAACAAAACAAAACAAAACAAAAATATTCAAACAGTAATGCAAACAACACATAATAACATCAACAAACAAAATCACCAACTCGAAATTCAACCCTTAGCCCAGACACTTCTTGGAGGCTTCGTAATATCCCTTCCTCGGCGATTTAGTTTTCCTGCTACACCTTAATATCCTCTAATATGGTGTTAATACAAACTACGACTCTATTAAAAAATATAAATAACGTCACAGAGGACAGGAAGGTGTAATATGCAAAATAAATGGCTCAGGAAAAGATGCTAAGATTCCTTCCATTTCAAAGAGATAACGGCTTAATTTTCAACCCCGACTTGGGAGGCTTCGTAACACCTCTTCCTTAGCGATTTATTGTGCACATTACACCTTAATATTCTATTGTAGGTTACTGAGGCAACTGTGCCGAGATTTAAATTTAAGCCGTAATCTCTCATATAGGAGATTTCGTAACATTTCCTTCTCGGCGAACTATTTTGCACACTCTACCTTAATATCCTCTTCTGTGCGACTGATGCAAACTATGGCGGTATTAGCAAAGTATAAATATCATACATGCCAACAGAAATGCCTAATTTGAAAATGAATCGCTAAGGAAAAAGTGCTGCCAAGCCCACCAGTCCAGCGATATTACGGATCAATTTTCAGCTAACTTTGATCGTTCCGTAACACGTCTTCTTCAGCGATTTATTTTGCACCATACACCTTAATATTCTCTTCTATGTTACTCTGACTTGCAATTGTGCCGACATTAAACCTTCAGCCGTAATCTCTCATATAGGCCTTGGAGATTCCGTAGCGTCTCTTCCTCGGCGATTACTTGGCGCATATACCATAAAATCCTCCAGTATGTTATAAATGGAATCTACGTCGATTATAAAAGTAACAGATTACATGAAAATCAATATTAATGTGTAATATGCCAAATAAACTGCCGAGGAAGAGGCACTACGAAATCTCCATATTAAGGATATTTTTAAAACTTGGCGCCAAGCCTGAAGCGACAGCCTCTTGCTTTTGTGTTAATTTTATGGCTGGTGTGTGTGCTGCATCGCTTATCTCTGGGATATGAGCCTTACTACCAGCATCATAGAGCTGCCTTACACTGGCAGCCACCAGCAGGCTACATAGCACCTTTACCTAAGTGATTTATCCCGTACATTACACATAAACATTCTCCTGTAGGACATTTGTAGCGTTTTAATACCGACATGGTTTATGTCAATAACATGCAAAATATTACTGAGGTGTAATGTGCAAAATAAATCGGTAAGGAAGTGCAGTTACGAAATATGCAGCCTCTCAAAATACCACCCTTAACCCTCTCAGTCCGGTGACTTTTTCTTTGTCTACGTCTCTCTCTCTCTCTCTCTCTCTCTCTCTCTCTCACACACACACACACACACACACACACACAAATTTAGCTTTATCCCTCTTTCATGTTTAGATTTCCCTACTTCCCCCCCCCTCTCTCTCTCTCTCTCTCTCTCTCTCACACACACACACACACACACACACACACACACTACCGCTATTCGGTCTATTTCAGGTGTCGAATTACATGAAAATCGCCTTTGCTGTGAATTTGCCTCGATTTTGGCGGGAAAAATAATTTAACACGCAGGCATTAGGCACAGCTGTGGCCCAGACCATTGCACTGAGTTGTATTGTGTGTGTGTGTGTGTGTGTGTGTGTGTGTGTGTGTGTGTGTGTGTGTGTGAGATCAATGCCTCTTCTCGTATTCATCATCATCCCTCCTATACAATGTGTGTGTGTGTGTGTGTGTGTGTGTGTGTGTGTGTGTGTGTGTGTGTGATCAAAGCCTATATTCATCATCATCATCATCATCCCTCCTATCCAATCGCCTGCCAGCCATTCCACTATCACTCATCCCCACCTTCCTCTCATGCCCTAACCCAAGCCTTCATTTATTCACAATCTCTCACAAACTCTCACAAAATCTCTCACAAACTCGGTCTTTTTCTTTCCCTCTCCTTCCTCTGTTTCCTTCTCTTCCATCCCCGTCTTCCTTACCTTCCTTCAAATCTCTCCTCTCTTTGCTTTCCCTGCGTATCCCTCATTCCTTCCACCCTCTTTCTTCCCGTTCCTCTCTCTCTCTCTCTCTCTCTCTCTCTCTCTCTCTCTCTCTCTCCCTCTTTCTCTCTCACAGACAACACCTTCTCTGGTTCCCGTAGGTCCAGTCTGAGTCTGGCTAATCACTGAATGACGTGGCCGATTGCATGTCGTTAAACCCTTTGCCTCGGCGTTACATGTCATGATTAGTTTGTATGCACTAGTGCAATTCGACTTTTTGAACACACACACACACACACACACACACACACACACACAAGGATCGCAACACTTGCAGTTCATGTGCATCACTCATACTGCAGAAACTCATGTTGAAAATCCTGACATCCGTCGACGCAGGTAATTTTACCCTCAACAACAATAATAATAATAAGAATAAGAATAATAACAACAATAACAACACAATAATAATAATAATAATAATAATAATAGTTATGATAATGATAATAATAATACCTGCAGGAAGTGGACAAGTTACAACTACTTGCCATTAACAAAGAAACTCGTATTATTCCACACTGCATCTACCCACACAAATTGGGTTGGGACGTGGTGTAGGGAGTGGTGGTGGTGGTGGTGGTAGGGTGGTCAGGTGTGGTGGTGGTGGTTGGGTAGCTGCAGGAGGTGATGGTTGGGTGGTGGTGGTAGTGGTGGATGGGAGGTGACTACATAGTGGTGGTGGTGGTGTTGGTTAGGTGGTGGTGGTGGAGATGGTTAGGTAATTCGATGGTAATGGTGGTGGGTGCTCCCCCTCCAGCAGGAAGGGAGGTGATAGGCACATGTTAAGGTAACACAATGCTAATCATAAAGTGCTGGAGAAGTGATGTAATGCCAGTGTCTCTAAGTCTTATTTGATCTGTAACAAATTAGCTGCAACAGGACAAAACTCTCCGTCTATGTAAGGTGCCTGAACACTACTGATGGTATTGACCAAAACAATGGCACAGCGTCAGGTTCCGTCTATGTAAGGTGCCTGAACTATATTATCTATGTAAGGTGCCTGAACTATATTGATGGTATTGACCAAAACAATGGCACTGCTTCAGGTTCCGTCTATGTAAGGTGCCTGAACTATATTATCTATGTAAGGTGCCTGAACTATATTGTCTATGTAAGGTGCCTGAACTATATTATCTATGTAAGGTGCCTGAACTATATTGATGGTATTGACCAAAACAATGGCACTGCGTCAGGTTCCGTCTATGTAAGGTGCCTGAACTATATTGCTGGTATTAACAAAACCAATGGCACTGCGTCAGGTTCACGCAGCCACACCTCACGCCTCACACTGTCTCACCTGCCATATTGACACCAGCACAGGCTTGCTATTTTCACACGCCTTACCCGTTCATTTGTGCTGCTAGACACACGCTGCCTCGTTCTGGCAGCTCGCTGTTGTCTCACACCGCTGATGTGGCCCATAGTCTTGTGTAAGTGCACCACAAGTTGGTACATTGACAAAAATACACCAACCAAAAAATACAACACCGGTAACTTCCTTGCCTGCGCCTGCCCTCCTGGTCGGCTGTTGCCTTGTGGGTAGTGTAGTGACGTCACACAGCCAATTAGATGCCATCTCTTTCCGGCGTCAGGCCCCGCAGCCAATCACCACAAATGTACGTACTGTATTAAATCCTTCACTCGTGCCTCAGGGATAAATCTTAGCAAACTTCACATTAATACTGCATTAATATACGATGTTTGTGATGTATACAACGGAAAATAAGGTCAATGTCGTTTTCCCGTTCAGTGTGGGAAAATCTTAAGATACAGGCCATATTTGAAGATACACTATTTATAAAGGTAGTATTATTATCGATGAAGTAACTGTTGACAGCCTCAGCCCTACGCAAAGTGGCTGGAATTCATGTTATTTTAGTGTTGTACCATATTTTTGCACACCAAGCGATGTCAGTGGAATTTAGCATGCAAATAATAATACTATATCCATATTATAATATCCATACATCGTTTTCTTAAAATTTCTTCATACTGCCATGTATCTGAGTGAGGTGAAGGGGGGAGAGGGAGGTGGAGGCCAAGGATGAGATGGAGGGATGGATCGGAGAGGTATATGAGAAAGGGGTGCGTGAGCTGGAAGCAGGGTAGTGAAATGGAGGGGGACAGGGCTACATGGAGGTGATTTATTTGCGGCCACCCCTTACGGGATTGAGGTGTCTGGCAATAGGTAGAGAGATAGGCTACATAGATATACAGATAGATAGATAGATAGATAGAGAATGTACCAGCCAAAGCATTTTCCCATCACTAAACGAACGTACTATCACGATCCAAAGTTTCTTTACCCCCCTGAGTGGAGGAAGGTCGAAGCCAAGGTTGGAGAAATGACGGGCCACCGAACACAGGCCAGTTCATGATGGAGGGGTTCACTAACCTGAAGCTTAGGATAATAAGAATCACCCGGATGAAACACACGAGCCTATTTATGAATCACGGTATCATGAACCATTATTAGTCTTGTATACTGGCAGTGTCCGATCATCTGGTCTTGCTACAACCTTGGCTTCGACCTTCTTCCACTCAGGGGGGTAAAGAAACTTTGGATCGTGATAGTACTTTCCCATCAGAAGTTAGTGGTGTGGGTGGAAATGCATGCTGCATTTAGAGGCTTGGTGTCACCCTTCCTTGTTCCTTGGTGGTTTGTTTTGTGTATTACACCCTGACAACCACGTCCTCGTAATCACGTAGTTTGCATCAGGAATACCTAAGGAAATTGAGGTGTAATGTGTACGAATAGGTTGCTAAGAAAGAAGTGTTACAAAGCCAACGGAAATGTACAACTAGCGATATACAGTGAAAACCCCCATCTCTACCAGGACGTGTGTCAGATGGTTTAGTTTTGCCGCTATGTATTCGTCACACCTGGGGAAGATGCTTGTGTGTCTGTACACCTAGTGGGAAATGAAACACACACACACACACACACACACACACACACACACACACACACAATTTCCAACTAGACTAGTGCTCTTAATTCGCCCTGATGCTTGACTACCTCCCCCACTCATGCTTTCCCCACCCCTACCTCATCCACCCATGCCTTCCCCACCCCTACCTCACCCACCCATGCCTTCCCCACCCCTACCTCACCCACCCATGCCTTCCCCACCCCTACCTCACCCACCCATGCCTTCCCCACTCCTACCTCACCCACCCATGCCTTCTCCACCCCTACCTCACCCACCCATGCCTTCTCCACCCCTACCTCACCCTCCCATGCCTTCCCCACCCCTACCTCACCCACTCATGCCTTCTCCACCCCTACCTCACCCACCCATGCCTTCTCCACCCCTACCTACTCATTGTTCTCTCTTTCCTACCTCCACTTCTCAACCCGTCCTGTCACACTCACCCTGCCTGATCCAGTCCTGCCTCACCCAACCCCACCTGACATCCAACCCAGCCCTGCCTCGTGTTTACCTTAAAGACACTGAGTACTGCCACCCCTGCCGCCTGCACCTCTGTCTCCTACACTCATGCCACCCTACCTTTCCCCAAGCCTGCCCTGCCTACCTGCAACACCAACACCCCTACCTCTCCTTAACCCTTCTCTGCCTCACATCCCCCTGCCTACCTGCTACACCAACACCCCTGCCTCTCCTTAACCCTTCTCTGCCTCACCCCCTGCCTCACCTACCACTGCCACCAACACCCCTGCCTCTCCTTAACCCTTCTCTGCCTCACACCCCCTGCCTAACCTACCACTACCACCAACACCCCTGCCTCTCCTTAACCCTTCTCTGCCTCACACCCCCTGCCTCACCTACCACTACCACCAACACCCCTGCCTCTCCTTAACCTTTCTCTGCCTCACACCCCCTGCCTCACCTACCACTACCACCAACACCCCTGCCTCTCCTTAACCTTTCTCTGCCTCACACCCCCTGCCTCACCTACCACTACCACCAACACCCCTGCCTCTCCTTAACCCTTCTCTGCCTCACATCCCCCTGCCTCACCTACCCCCACCACCCTGACGCCTCCAGTCTGCACAGTCAAGGTGCCGGGGTTCTGTCAACAACTACAATACCTACACAAGAAGCCAACTCAATGTACCCCTTCAGCCCGGTCATGTATTTCAGGCTGATTAACGCCCAATGGTTTTATTTAGACAAAGATGGTCTTGCAGGGGGAGAGGGAGGGGGAGGCCAAGGATGAGATGGAGGGATGGAGTGGAGAGGTACGTGAGAGAGGAGGGTGTGAGCTGGGAGCAGGACAGTGAAATGACGGGGGACAGGGCGACATGGAGGCGCTTTGCTTGTGGCCATCCCTTACGGGATTGAGACGCCTGGCAATAGATAGATACATATAGATAGATAGACGTTAGAAATTCGCTCTTACAATAAAATGAAAATCGCCTGACATAGAAAGGATTACACTCAGTTTGGAAGACTTGTTGCACTGGAGAAATTGCTTACAGCCCCTATATTGTCCCCTTCAAGATGAGAAGTGTGTGTGTGTGTGTGTGTGTGTGTGTGTGTGTGTGTGTGTGTGCAGAAGGCAAACACTGCAATGCCCACACTAACCCCACACTGCCAGCCCCTTCACTACCCCCACACTGCCAGCACCTTCACTACCCCCACACTGCCAGCACCTTCACTACCCCCACACTGAAAGCACCTTCACTACCCCCACACTGCCAGCACCTTCACTACCCCAACACTAACCCCACACTGCCAGCCCCTTCACTACCCCCACACTGACCCCACACTGCCAGCCCCTTCACTACCCCTACACTGACCCCACACTGCCAGCCCCTTCACTACCCCCACACTGCCAGCCCCTTCACTACCCCCACACTGACCCCACACTGCCAGCCCCTTCACTACCCCCACACTACCCCCACACTGCCAGCCCCTTCACTACCCCCACACTACCCCCACACTGCCAGCCCCTTCACTACCCCCACACTGCCAGCCCCTTCACTACCCCCACACTGCCAGCACCTTCACTACCCCCACACTGACCCCACACTGCCAGCCCCTTCACTACCCCAACACTGACCCCACACTGCCAGCCCCTTCACTACCCCCACACTGCCAGCCCCTTCACTACCCCCACACTGACCCCACACTGCCAGCCCCTTCACTACCCCCACACTACCCCCACACTGCCAGCCCCTTCACTACCCCCACACTACCCCCACACTGCCAGCCCCTTCACTACCCCCACACTACCCCCACACTGCCAGCCCCTTCACTACCCCCACACACTACCCCACACTGCCAGCCCCTTCACTACCCCCACACTGCCAGCCCCTTCACTACCCCCACACTGCCAGCACCTTCACTACCCCCACACTGACCCCACACTGCCAGCCCCTTCACTACCCCCACACTGACCCCACACTGCCAGCCCCTTCACTACCCCCACACTGCCAGCCCCTTCACTACCCCCACACTACCCCCACACTGCCAGCCCCTTCACTACCCCCACACTACCCCCACACTGCCAGCCCCTTCACTACCCCAACACTAACCCCACACTGCCAGCACCTTCACTACCCCCACACTACCCCCACACTGCCAGCCCCTACCCCCACACTACCCCCACACTGCCAGCCCCTTCATTACCCCCACACTGCCCCCACACTGCCAGCACCTTCACTACCCCCACACTGACCCCACACTGCCAGCACCTTCACTACCCCCACACTGACCCCACACTGCCAGCCCCTTCACTACCCCCACACTGCCAGCCCCTTCACTACCCCCACACTGCCAGCCCCTTCACTACCCCCACACTACCCCCACACTGCCAGCCCCTTCATTACCCCCACACTGCCCCCACACTGCCAGCACCTTCACTACCCCCACAGTACCCCCACACTGTCAGCCCCTTCACTACCCCCACACTGCCCCCACACTGCCAGCACCTTCACTACCCCCACACTGCCAGCCCCTTCACTACCCCCACACTGCCAGCACCTTCACTACCCCCACACTGCCAGCACCTTCACTACCCCCACACTGCCAGCACCTTCACTACCCCCACACTGCCAGCACCTTCACTACCCCCACACTGCCAGCACCTTCACTACCCCCACACTACCCCCACACTGCCAGCCCCTTCACTACCCCCACACTGCCAGCCCCTTCACTACCCCCACACTGCCAGCACCTTCACTACCCCCACACTGCCAGCCCCTTCACTACCCCCACACTGCCAGCCCCTTCACTACCCCCACACTGACCCCACACTGCCAGCCCCTTCACTACCCCCACACTGCCAGCCCCTTCACTACCCCCACACTGACCCCACACTGCCAGCACCTTCACTACCCCCACACTGCCAGCCCCTTCACTACCCCCACACTACCCCCACACTGCCAGCACCTTCACTACCCCCACACTGCCAGCACCTTCACTACCCCCACACTGCCAGCACCTTCACTACCCCCACACTGCCAGCCCCTTCACTACCCCCACACTACCCCCACACTGCCAGCACCTTCACTACCCCCACACTGCCAGCCCCTTCACTACCCCCACACTACCCCCACACTGCCAGCCCCTTCACTACCCCCACACTGACCCACACTGCCAGCCCCTTCACTACCCCCACACTGCCAGCACCTTCACTACCCCCACACTGCCAGCACCTTCACTACCCCCACACTGCCAGCACCTTCACTACCCCCACACTGCCAGCCCCTTCACTACCCCCACACTACCCCCACACTGGCAGCACCTTCACCACCCCCACACTGCACCTTCACTACCCCCACACTGCCAGCACCTTCACTACCCCCACACTGCCAGCACCATCACTACCCCCACACTGACCCCACACTACCCCCACACTGCCAGCACCTTCACTACCCCCACACTGCCAGCCCCTTCACTACCCCCACACAGACCCCACACTGCCAGCACCTTCACTACCCCCACACTGCCAGCACCTTCACTACCCCCACACTGACCCCACACTGACCTTCACTCCAGCAGCCCTTCACTACCCCCACACTACCCCACACTGCCAGCACCTTCACTACCCCCACACTGACCCCACACTGCCAGCACCTTCACTACCCCCACACTGCCAGCCCCGTCACTACCCCCCACACTTCCCCCTCACTGCCAGCACCTTCACTACCCCCACACTGACCCCACACTGCCAGCCCCTTCACTACCCCCACACTGCCAGCCCCTTCACTACCCCCACACTGCCAGCACCTTCACTACCCCCACTCTGCCAGCACCTTCACTACCCCCACACTACCCCCACACTGCCAGCCCCTTCACTACCCCCACACTAACCCACACTGCCAGCCCATTCTCTACCCCCACACTTCCCCCACACTGCCAGCCCATTCATTTCCCCCTCACTGCCCCCACACTGCCAGCACCTTCACTACCCCCACACTGACCCCACACTGCCAGCACCTTCTACTACCCCCACACTGCCCCCACACTGCCAGCACCTTCACTACCCCTACACTACCCCCACACTGCCAGCACCTTCACTACCCCCACACTGCCCCCACACTGCCAGCCCCTTCACTCCCCCCACACTGACCCCACACTGCCAGCACCTTCACTACCCCCACACTGCCAGCCCCTTCACTATCCCCACACTGACCCCACACTGCCAGCACCTTCACTACCCCCACACTGACCCCACACTGCCAGCACCTTCACTACCCCCACACTGCCAGCCCCTTCACTACCCCCACACTGCCAGCCCCTTCACTACCCCCACACTGCCAGCACCTTCACTACCCCCACACTGCCAGCACCTTCACTTCCCCAACACTACCCCCACACTGCCAGCCCCTTCACTACCCCCACACTACCCCCACACTGCCAGCCCCTTCACTACCCCCACACTGCCCCCACACTGCCAGCACCTTCACTACCCCCACACTGACCCCACACTGCCAGCACCTTCACTACCCCCACACTGCCCCCACACTGCCAGCACCTTCACTACCCCCACACTACCCCCACACTGCCAGCACCTTCACTACCCCCACACTGCCCCCACACTGCCAGCCCCTTCACTACCCCCACACTAACCCCACACTGCCAGCACCTTCACTACCCCCACACTGCCAGCCCCTTCACTATCCCCTTCACTACCCCCACACTGCCAGCCCCTTCACTACCCCCACACTGCCAGCCACTTCACTACCCCCACACTGCCAGCCCCTTCACTACCCCCACACTGCCAGCCCCTTCACTACCCCCACACTGCCAGCCCCTTCACTACCCCCACACTGCCAGCCCCTTCACTACCCCCACACTGACCCCACACTGCCAGCCCCTTCACTACCCCCACACTGCCAGCCCCTTCACTACCCCCACACTGACCCCACGCTGCCAGCACCTTCACTACCCCCACACTGCCAGCCCCTTCATTACCCCCACACTACCCCCACACTGCCAGCAACTTCACTTCCCCCACACTGCCAACACCTTCACTACCCCCACACTGCCAGCACCTTCACTACCCCCACACTGCCAACACCTTCACTACCCCCACACTACCCCCACCCTGCCAGCCCACTCACTACCCCCACTCTGCCAGCCCATTACCTACGCCAACACTGCCAGCCCCTTCACTACCCCCACACTGCCAGCACCTTCACTACCCCCACACTGCCAACACCTTCACTACCCCCACACTACCCCCACACTGCCAGCCCCTTCACTACCCCCACACTACCCCCACACTGCCAGCACCTTCACTACCCCCACACTGCCAGCCCCTTCATTACCCCCACACTACCCCCACACTGCCAGCACCTTCACTACCCCCACACACTGACAACACCTTCACTACCCCCACACTGACCCCACACTGCCAGCACCTTCACTACCCCCACACTGCCAGCACCTTCACTACCCCCACACTGACCCCACACTGCCAGCACCTTCACTACTCCCACACTGCCAGCCCTTTCACTACCCCCACACTACCCCCACACTGCCAGCACCTTCACTACCCCCACACTGACCCCACACACTGCCAGCCCCTTCACTACCCCCACACTGCCAGCCCCTTCACTACCCCCACACTGCCAGCACCTTCACTACCCCCACACTGCCAGCCCCTTCACCACCCCCACACTGCCAGCCCCTTCACTACCCCCACACTGACCCCACACTGCCAGCACCTTCACTACCCCCACACTGACCCCACACTGCCAGCACCTTCACTACCCCCACACTGCCAGCCCCTTCACTACCCCCACACTGCCAGCGACTACCACTACCCCCACTGCCACTACTACCCCCACACTGACCCCACACTGCCAGCACCTTCACTACCCCCCACCACTACCCACACTGCCAGCACTACCCACACTACCACCACTCCCCACACTGCCAGCCCCTTCACTCCCCCCACACTGCCAGCACCTTCACTACCCCCACACTGCCCGCCCCTACCCCCACACTGCCAGCCCCTTCACTACCCCCACACTGCCAGCACCTTCACTACCCCCACACTGCCAGCACCTTCACTACCCCCACACTGCCAGCCCCTTCACTACCCCCACACTGACCCCACACTGCCAGCACCTTCACTACCCCCACACTACCCCCACACTGCCAGCACCTTCACTACCCCCACACTACCCCCACATTGCCAGCACCTTCACTACCCCCACACTACCCCCACACTGCCAGCACCTTCACTACCCCCACACTGACCCCACACTGCCAGCACCTTCACTACCCCCACACTGACCCCACACTGCCAGCACCTTCACTACCCCCACACTACCCCCACACTGGCAGCACCTTCACCACCGCCTTGCAGGTCATTACATCACTCCTGCTAATGTCTAACCAGGTGACTTAACTGAGGAATTGTTTTGTCTTGGCAGTAACATGTTGGTGTTGCAGTGCACGTTCTGCCCGAGTCTGTGTTCAAGACGCAAGTCGTGACGGACATTTTAAGCGAGTTGTGATGGTGTATTGTTTGGTGTATTTGTGCCCTGGTGTTGATACCCATCACACACACACACACACACACACACACACACACACACACACACACACACACATAACAATTACAACATGTCTACACTCACATGCACCACTCACTACACACACACCTTCTCCATACACACACACCTACACATAACCATTACAACATACACACATGCACCACTCACTACACACACACCTACACATAACCATTACAACATACACACATGCACCACTCACTACACACACACCTTCTCCATACACACACACCTACACATAACCATTACAACATACACACATGCATCACTCACTACACACACACCTTCTCCATACACACACACCTACACATAACCATTACAACATGTCTACGCTAACTACAGACGCCCATTCTCCACACACACACACACACACACACACACACACACACACACACACATCAAACAGCCAACACTAATCCCTCTCCTTACATAACCATACCATCTAATCAATCTATCTATCTATTGCCAGACACCTTCATCCCTTTAGGGGTGGCCACAAACAAATCGCCTCCATGTCGCCATGTCCTCTGCCCTCCCAGCTCACACCCCTCTCTCTCATATACTTCTCCACCTCATCCCTCTTTCTCATCCTCGGTCTCCCAGTCCCTCTCCCCCCCCGTCCACCTCTCTCACATACACTCTCCTTGTTAGTCTCTCGCTCTCCATCTACTCCACATGGCCAAACACCTCAATGTATTTTTCCTAACATTATCTATCACATCAACTCTAGGGAGGAATTTGTTTACTATTAAAGGATAAAGGAGAGAGGGGTGTGTGTGCTGGGAGCAGGGCAATGAAATGGCGGGGAACAGGCCGACATGGAGGCGATTTGTTTGTGGCCACCCCTTACGGGATTGAGGCGTCTGGCAATAGATAGACAGACAGATTAAGAATAAAGGAAGTAATAGTTAACCATCCAGTGCCCAAACTCTCTCTCCTGAGCTGAATAACACCGTCTGGAGGCAGTAAAGGGTCACTAGGGAAAGGACACTAAGTAAAGGACACTAAGTAAAGGACAGCAAGTAAAGGACAGTAAGTAAAGGACAGCAAGTAAAGGACACTAAGTAAAGGACAGCAAGTAAAGGACAGCAAGTAAAGGACAACAAGTAAAGGACAGCAAGTAAAGGACACTAAGTAAAGGACAGCAAGTAAAGGACAGCAAGTAAAGGACACTAAGTAAAGGACAGCAAGTAAAGGACAGCAAGTAAAGGACAGCAAGTAAAGGACAACAAGTAAAGGACACTAAGTAAAGGACAGCAAGTAAAGGACAACAAGTAAAGGACAGCAAGTAAAGGACAGCAAGTAAAGGACACTAAGTAAAGGACAGCAAGTAAAGGACAACAAGTAAAGGACAGCAAGTAAAGGACACTAAGTAAAGGACAGCAAGTAAAGGACAGCAAGTAAAGGACAGCAAGTAAAGGACAACAAGTAAAGGACACTAAGTAAAGGACAGCAAGTAAAGGACACTAAGTAAAGGACAGCAAGTAAAGGACAGCAAGTAAAGGACAGCAAGTAAAGGATAACAAGTAAAGGACACTAAGTAAAGGACACTAAGTAAAGGACAGCAAGTAAAGGACACTAAGTAAAGGACACTAAGTAAAGGACAGCAAGTAAAGGACACTAAGTAAAGGACAGCAAGTAAAGGACACTAAGTAAAGGACACTAAGTAAAGGACAGCAAGTAAAGGACACTAAGTAAAGGACAGCAAGTAAAGGACACTAAGTAAAGGACACTAAGTAAAGGACACTAAGTAAAGGACAGCAAGTAAAGGACAGCAAGTAAAGGACAGCAAGTAAAGGACACTAAGTAAAGGACACTAAGTAAAGGACACTAAGTAAAGGACAGCAAGTAAAGGACACTAAGTAAAGGACAGCAAGTAAAGGACAGCAAGTAAAGGACAGCAAGTAAAGGCCAACCAAATCACCGATATGAAGGTGTTAATGGCTGGTGTGTGCTGCCTTCCCCTCCACGATGGTTGTCTCCCTGGCTGAATAAATCGTGTGCCGCTGCCAAGACTGCCTTAACCCCTTCACCCCCAGGACGAATTACAGAGAGAGAGAGAGAGGAAACGTACATGTGTGTGTGTGTGTGTGTGTGTGTGTGTGTGTGTGTAAGAGAGAGAGAGAGAGAGAGAGAGAGAGAGAGAGAGAGAGAGAGAGAGAGAGAGAGAGAGAGAGAGAGAGAGAGGTAAAGAGCACTAGTAGGGACATAGTATAGAATGAAAGAGAAAAGGAGGAAGGTTTAAAGACAAGGAAGGCAAAAAGTGGGATGCAGGAGAGAAAGAGGGATAATGGAGAGAGAAGAGGAAAGAGGAGATGGAGGGGAGGAAGAAAGAGGAATGATGGAGGAAAAGACGGGTGGAGGAAACACTGAGGAGAGAGAGAGGGATAACTAAGAGAGGGAAAGAGTGAGCAGTGCAAGGGAAGATAAATGTGTAAGAGTGTGTGTAAGAGTGTGTGTAGGAATGTGTGTAAGAGTGTGTGTAAGAGTGTGTGTACGAGTGTGTGTAAGAGTGTGTGTAGGAATGTGTGTACGAGTGTATGTAAGAGTGTGTGTAAGAGTGTGTGTATGAGTGTGTGTAGGAATGTGTGTAAGAGTGTGTGTAAGAGTGTGTGTAGGAATGTGTGTAAGAGTGTGTGTAAGAGTGTGTGTACGAGTGTGTGTAAGAGTGTGTGAAGGAATGTGGTATGAGTGTGTGTAGGAATGTGTGTAAGAGTGTGTGTATGAGTGTGTGTAGGAGTGTGTGTAGGAATGTGTGTAAGAGTGTGTGTAGGAATGTAGTATGAGTGTGTGTAAGAGTGTGTGTAAGAGTGTGTGTATGAGTGTGTGTAAGAGTGTGTGTAGGAATGTGTGTATGAGTGTGTGTAAGAGTATGTGTAAGAGTGTGTGTATGAGTATGTGTATGAGTATGTGTAAGAGTATGTGTAAGAGTGCGTGTAAGAGTATGTGTAAGAGTGTGTGTAAGAGTGTGTGTAAGAGTGTGTGTAAGAGTATGTGTAAGAGTGTGTGTAAGAGTATGTGTAAGAGTATGTGTATGAGTATGTGTAAGAGTGTGTGTAAGAGTATGTGTAAGAGTGTGTGTAAGAGTATGTGTAAGAGTATGTGTAAGAGTGTGTGTAAGAGTATGTGTAAGAGTATGTGTAAGAGTGTGTGTTAGAGTGTGTGTAAGAGTGTGTGTAAGAGTGTGTGTAAGAGTATGTGTAAGAGTGTGTGTAAGAGTATGTGTAAGAGTATGTGTAAGAGTGTGTGTTAGAGTGTGTGTAAGAGTATGTGTATGAGTGTGTAAGTGTGTGAAAGAGTGTGTGTAAAAGTGTGTGTAAGAGTGTGTGTAGGAATGTGTGTATGAGTGTGTGTAAGAGTGTGTGTAGGAATGTGTGTATGAGTATGTGTAAGAGTATGTGTAAGAGTGTGTGTATGAGTATGTGTAAGAGTGTGTGTATGAGTGTGTATAAAAGTATTTGTATGAGTGTGTGTAGGAGTGTGTGTAAGAGTGTGTGTAGGAGTGTGTGTAGGAGTGTGTGTATGTGTGTGTAAGAGTGTGTATAAGAGTGTGTGTAATAGTAAGAAGCAGAAGCAGAAGGCTGAGGTACAAAGGTGTCCTACACAATAATGTCCCTGTAATTCTGCCACACTTCACCTATCCATCCAATGTGTCACACTGTGTAAGTCCCCCTTGCATTCCATGACTACCCAGTTCTTCCCTCCACTCCACAGTTCATTAATCCCTCCCTTCCCCTCTCTCCTTACAGTGCAGCACCTGAACTAGTGCTCCGGCTACACACACACACACACACACACACACACACACACACACACACACGAACTATGGAGTTGGAAAAATAGAGTCGAAGTATAAACTGACTGTTGTGTTATTCATTAAGTGGAGTGATCACCTGTGTGTGAAGTGTAGTGAAGTGCAGCAGGCCTATCAGTGTACACCAAGAGGAGACATCTTTCGAATGCACGAGGCAAGCTGAAACGCTCAATAAATCCCCTATTAAGGGGGATCTTGCCCAAATTAAATAGAATCGTCTCTAGAATAATGAAAGAATTATGATATGACGTACTTGTAAATAAGAAAGGGCTAAAGAGGAGAATAACATTGCCTGTGTCAGCATTTCATTCATGACAGAATTGCTATCCCGCCCTCCCCAGGTTTCTCTTTTATACTACACTACCAGGCGCTGCCCGGACCAAAAGGGCGAACACACTAATCCTGCTTGTTTTAGCTAGTCCATTCTTTCTTTCTACTCCAGAAAGACCAAGTACCTCTTATGCTTTTGAAGAGGGATTATAAGAGGTCCAGGAACTTTCTATTTCAGCGTTCGCAGACTAACGCACAGTATTTGTGTGCATCTGTTTACTATTACCGGTGGCCTCAAATGACCTCCAACCAGTGACCTTAAATGACCTCGGAGGTCATCCTCACATAGCCTATGTCCGAACTAAAGGTCATGTGAGTCTCCATGCCAAAAATTTGGCTGCAGGAGTACCTGACGTTGCCCGGACCAAGATGGCGAACACTCTACCAACGACTTTATATGATCCAGATCTGAATTTTGACCCCCGAAAACCAACTTTGGGTCACCCTGATTCAGAATATATACGTGCCTGGGCACTCTACACTGAGGGTCTGGGGATCTCTGACCTTCGTGTAATAACCGAACTGAAACTCAACAAATTAGTCACTGGGCTGACCGAGATTCGATCTCAGGCCCTCGCGCTGCACACACGCGCACATTACCACTGAGCCAAACAGAGGATCCCCGTGTTGGGCAACGTGGGCTTTTATAGACCCTCATTACACTTGGTTTGGGCTTGATTGAAGGAGAAACAAACAATGCGCCTCTTTTATATGTTTATAGCTTATGCTTCCGTCCTTCTCAGTAAAATTGCCATGTCATTTCCTGAACAGTGCATGTTCACTCGGTTTTTCATGTTAATTTCAACTAAAATTAAGTTTTCCTGCCAGGGGACTGTGTTTTGTTTTTTATTATAATTATTTTTACTGCCACTGTCTTGTCATAGTACTTAAAATACCCGCCGTCGCCTGACCACTCACCCCGCCACCCTCCACCCCACCACCGAGCCACCACCACACCACCACCCCAGGAGGACACCACGGAGGGGTTAGTGACCCAGGACAAGAGGGTCACCAGGACACCTATCCCCAGAGCCCCTCTTCCCCTTAACTGTCACAACACCAGGTGAGCGACAAGAGGCAACGATCCTGCAGGCGGGGCAACCCCCGGCAGGTTCGGTGTGGGGCTGATCCAGAGTTAGTCTCAGACAACACCGCGGTATGGCTACCGTACGTACCGGGGAAGGAGCGGTCACTGTACGCCCTTCAGTTGTTTTCCCCTGTGACACCGCCATCACGGCCACCGTACGTGAAGGGGGAGGGAGTGGCCACCGTACGCCCCTCAGTCACAGCCACCTCTGGGGACAGCCTCGGGGCGTTAGTTATTGAACGCGCCCTGACTGGCAGAGAGAGGAATAGTGGAACCGCGATCACGGCCACCGTACGTGACGGGGAGGGAGTGGCCACCGTACGCCCCTCATCCACTATTACCTCCTACTACGGGAGTAACACCTCAGTTACTTCCCGAAGGGCAGGCAGGCCCACGGCTATGGCCTTAGTGCGTGAAAGGGTAAGTAGACCCTCGGCTACGGCCTTAGTGCGTGAAAGGGTAAGTAGACCCTCGGCTATGGCCTTAGTGTGTGAAAGGGTAAGTAGACCATCGGCTACGGCCTTAGTGCGTGAAAGGGTAAGTAGACCCTCGGCTACGGCCTTAGTGCGTGAAAGGGTAAGTAGACCCTCGGCTATGGCCTTAGTGCGTGAAAGGGTAAGTAGACCCTCGGCTACGGCCTTAGTGCGTGAAAGGGTAAGTAGACCCTCGGCTACGGCCTCAGCACGCACCGGAGAGGGCGCTGCCCCTGTGCACCCCTCTCCTGCCTTTTCCTCCTTCGGGAGCAGCACCGCGTTCACGGCCACCATACATGATGGGGAAGGAGCGGCCACCATACGCCCTTTAGCTGCGAGCCCTAGGAGTCACGAAACCGCGTTCACGGCCACCGTACGTGACGGGGAGGGAGTGGCCACCGTACACCCCTCATTCGTGACTCCGAAGGCTCTCCCGGAGCAGGAGGTCCCTTGGGCGGCCGACCCCTTTCCTCTCGGCTGCGTGGGACGCCCTTTGTCTCCCCACAGGAGCAATTCCCTGGAGGTGCTGGCGGAGTGGTGGCTTGGCCCAGTTCAAGCCCTACCACTTACCCCTGGGAGGTCCCTGTCCATGACAGACACCTGACGGAGGCAACGCCGCAGTTCACCCCTGACGGTGCTTCTTCCTGTAGGCGGCCGTAGTCCCCAGACTCCCAGGTCTGGCCAGCAGTCCCCAGGCCCAGACAACCCAGGCTCCCTCTCTCCTCGGAGCCAGAGGCACCAGGCCCGCCTCCTGCAGCTGTTCGGCCCCAGTCCCGAGGGCCACCCCACAGGTCGAGGCCCCCAGACCGGAGGGCCTCCCTGCATCCCATCGGCGCGGCCTTAGTGCGAGGGCCGCCTCTCAGGTCGAGGCCCCCAGATCGGAGGGCCTCCCTGCACCCCAACGACGACTACCACCCGGGCAGTGACGCCCCTACGGACAGTGCGCTGCCCCCTTCAGAAGGGCTCCCCGTAGGGCCCCTCTCTCACGCCCAGGACGCGCAGCAGGTGATACCCAAAGAAAATACGGGTACGTAGTGACATTAATAAGGCTAACATAGTGAACCATCTACACAGTAGTGTACAGTGAGAAAGAACAGAATAAGGCCAGAATGATATATAAATGAATATAGACATATTCAGTGCAGTGACCCGATACCTGGCAGAACAGAAAAGACCATATACAGGAGGGCGTAAAGAAAACGTGGGTTACAGCAGGTGCGTGCGGGGTTCATCAGTAACTTGTGACCCAGTGCTACTGTGCCTAAGTAACTCCCGCGAGTGACGCGACCTGCATTCTACCCACTTATGGTAATATTCAATCCCCCCCAATCCTGATCACGTCCTCCCCTAGTGAAACGAACTCAGTAAATAAAACGCCATCTCTGCCAAAGCATATTATTCGGGTACTTTAATATTAGTACTAAATATTCCTGTACAAGTGAAGAGTGACTTACTGTGTGTGTAATCTTACCCAATGTATTAAAGGCTAATTCTGTGTTTCCTGTCTTTACACATATCCAATATCTCTTTGTGTATATTGTCACGGTGTCAGAGTTAAGGTAATAGATGTGTTAAGGTGTACTGCCTGGTTTTTATGTCCTGTTTCTTTGTGGGTGCTTTACTTCCGGTCCGGAAAGAGGACCCCGCTCAGTAGCTGGTGTTCTTAGGACGAGAGGTCGGACTAAAAACATGCAGCATAATAGTACTCATGGTCACAGTTATGTGAGCTGCCTAGCATGGGTTGTCTGGGAAGGTCATGCAATAATTCGGAATCCTGTTGATTATAGATTTCTGGTGGTCCAAGCTCAGGTTCTAATCTGCGCAAGCGGTGAAGTCTGGTGAAGCTTACTGCAATTATTGGATACAGTAGGTTGAGAATCTCAAAGTTACGTATTTGTATACACGTAATATCTGTAGATTATTTGTATAATTTTAATGTATACCAATCGTTCACTTAAGGTTACTAGGCAATAACATAAATGCTTGTATGCAGCCTAATGTTAAACGACGAAGTGAAACATCGTTCAGGACATTGTCTGATTTGCATTTCATTATATTTATATTTTTTTCGTTAATACTATTTGATGCCACATTTTACATTTATTACAGGAACAATAAACCGCAATCACTCGGCAATCATGTAACTCAAAATCTAGTATACTGTACATGCTAAATAAACTAAGATGAAAATACATGACGGGGAATCGTTCAGACGGCGAATTGTTTTGTTTTTGTTGTGAGGGTGAGCTGTGCTGGACCCTTATAGGCCGCCAGCCTTTTGTTGCCCTTCACAACGCCTACAAATAATCCACCAGCCTTTTGTTGCCCTTCAAAACGCCTACAAATAATCCACCAGCCACTACACAGATGACGTATCTTTCGCATTAACTCCACATCTACCTACATCAGCATCTGTAGCTTTGTGGGTCTTATTCCCGTCAGGACGATCGTGTGGAGGGGGCATAGAAATCATTTAAAACTGCACAGACTAAATGGTGAACATATCAACTCCAGTCTCCGTTAGTTGGGTGTAATTCCGAAATAATACCCATTACTCTGGCATTGAAGGATAGTCACCACCGGTAAGACTTTGTTTCCGAAGTGGTATGCAAATTTTGATGTGTATCCGGTGTTCTTAGGTTCGTGTTAATTTTTCATTCTTTTTTCAGAGTTTTCCAGCTGTATTCACATGTTTTTTAATCATCATCCAATTTTCATGACAGACGTAGAAATTATTGGCTTTAATACTGGGAATGGTAAATATACGTTTTACCGTACATCATGCAGTACCATAAATGGATCTTACCAGTTCAGTCTATACTATTCTAGTTTATTCTCTGTATTTTCTGACTTCATGGTGGTAAACAATTTATTTCTGATTCATTCTTCATGAAATGAGCACAGCCTTTCCATATTTTCTATTGAAATGAGTCTTTCATCGGTTTCCTGGCTTACCACAGCTACTGGGCTGATTTATAAACTCACCCTTGAAAGCTGGGTTAGATTTGGTGAAATCAATAAGTTCCCATTGCTTTGACACGGGATACACTGATGCATCCAGAGCAATGGTTGGTAAACAACGCAGCCAGCTGGATATTACCAATCATCGGTAAACATTGTCATGGGCGACCTGGCCACTTCCATAAATGCCCAAAACAGGTACGGTATAGTTTTTGCCTTTGTCCATTCACTTCTTGCAGTCACAATGGAACAGTTAACTATCTGTGTTGTTTATCTACTAAAATTACTTACCTTGATATTGTGAGTTTGGTATAATGTAGGTGGAATTGCCGTTCCCGTTTGGTAAAGCATTACCATTTTCTGTTGATTTTTTTGCTTTTGTTTTTATCATTACTGGTATGTTCCTTATGCCAAAACAGCACTTGTAATGACAGTAAATGTACGCTTTACTTGAAGCAGTAGGAGGACTTTACCAATTCAGTTCATATTCCTTCAGTTTGTTTTATGTTTTTTTCTGACTATTTTCAGGATGGTAAATTACCTTTTCCTGCCGAAAAATTTTCCACTTTTTATCATCACGACCTTTAAGCCATACCTACGATTGTCTGTCCAACTCAGCATACTCAATGGTGGTTTTCATTTCCCAACATCCCAACTGGATGCCAGGCTAAGCTAGGTTAGGTTAAATTAAATTAAATTAAATTATTAGATACAGTTAAGCTAGGTTAGGTCAGTCCCTTCCACCATCAGAGAAATTACCAATATGCCAGGAATCGAACCCGGGACTCTCAGGTGAGAGCCAGGCAGCATACCACTACACCACGACCAGGTAAAAGTTAACTCACCTGGTCGTGGTGTAGTGGTATGCTGCCTGGCTCTCACCTGAGAGTCCCGGGTTCGATTCCAGGCATATTGGTAATTTCTCTGATGATTTTTCCTGTGTAAAAATACAGGTTCTCTCTTCTTCCCTTCCACCATCGCTGACTAAATGAACTGACACAGCGGAACATAGCAAAAAACAACGGACAAACGGATTTCACTTGAAACGTTTACTTATTCCCCCAGAAATAGCCAGAAGAATATAACAGACTACAGTAAAAGTCCTTTAATCCAACACCTGATGGTCCGGAAATCCCGATGGTTAGGACTTTTCAACCCAGGGTCATTTTTAGCTTTTCTGGGTACGAAATTGATATACAAAAAAAATAGAGAACTATTGAAAAATAGCCAAAAGCAGTGTGCTGAACTATCCAATTCTGTACCCAAAGCTTTGTCAACAACCCGCGCCGACATTCTGGAAGTTCCGAATCCTCCTGACTGTATGTTTACCCAGCTGATTGTGCTTGTTGTACATTCCACGCGTTGTCAACCGAATTTGCTTGTTCTTTTTTTCAGTATTTCACTAGAATGGCTCCTACTACACTACCTACTACTGGTGAGAAGAGGAAGCATGTTACAATTACTATTAGTAAGAAATTAGAAATAATACAATGGCTGGAGAAGGGTGAACTGGTGAAGGATTTAATGCGGGAGTTTAATGTAGGCTGGTCAACCATTTATGACTGCAAAACTAAATCCAAGGAACTGAGGGAATATGCCATGAGCAGACAGTCTATGAAGGGATGTGAGAAAAGGAAAACTCTTAAGAAACCAGCACTGGCACAGTTAGACACAGTTCTTTATGAGTGGTTTTGTGGAAAACAATGTGAGCGCAAGCCTATCAATGGGTTAATGATTAGTGAAAAGGCCAAACAATTCTGTAAGGAAATGAAGATCGACACTGATGTGAAGTTTTCTGATGGGTGGCTTAGAAATTTTAAGACTCTTCATGGGATAAGGGTAGTGGATGTGTCAGGGGAGAAGAGGTGTGCTGATGAGACTGCTGCAAAGGAGTACAGTACCATAATTGGTCAGCTTGTTAAGGAACACAGTCTCACTACTTACTATTATGTTTGTTTTTTTTAACATTTTCTGGTATCTGTCTGATAGTCCGGAAAATCTGATAATCCGGACAGTCTGTGGGCTGCTGCAGTCTGGATTAAAGGGCTTGTACGGTATCAGGAAGAAGAACTAATTTGGTAAGGTGTTTCTGCTACTTCAAATAAACCGTGTGTGTACCTGGCAGACTTACTGGGTAGCTAGTTGAATCTTGGTTAAGTTAGGTTAGGTCAAATTTCTTGGTTAGGTTAAAATGTAGCTAAGGTTAGTAAGAGGTAGCTAGCAAAAGGTGACGGGGATATATGTTGGAGTAAGTGTCCGCCGATACTCTCGGGAAACAATTGATACAGCACAAGGAACATGGCTAAAAACATTAGGGAAAGTAGTCTAATGTAACACATTCATTTACCACCCCAAAAACAACCAGAAAACTTTCGATCAGGAAGAAGAAGTGAATTGGTAAGGTGTTTCTGCTGCTTAAAGTAAAACTTATTTTCACCCTGGGAATTATTTCACATTTAGACTGTCAGATGTTCACTTTTTTTCTTTATTAAGGAAATCATGAGAACAGTACAGTAATATCCTGCTCTACGAATCCCCTTTATGCAATACCCCGCCATTGTGATGTAAAACAATTAACACCCTTCCCTGCCTATCAGTGGCCAGTCTCTGATTATCCGATGAGAAATGTTTGGTGATTTTAACTGATTTTTATTTTTTTCAGATTTTGATGATATTTTAGACTTAATATTTGTATTTAGGTTGAATTATAAACTGTTTTTATACTTAGATTAATGTGTTTTAGACATACCGGTAGATGGGGTGAACACTGTCATTTTGAGGTACAATTCACCAAGTTCGATTTTTTTTTTTTGGACATTTTTTATGATTTTCAGATTTTATTTTTGGGTTTAGGTGAGTTAGTTTAGCATGTTTTAAAGCAATCTGGGGTTTTAGGTGAGCTAGAAACTTGTTTTTGGACTCATTTGGGTGGGTTTTGGACTTGGTTGGGGGGAGATCCCAAGGCTTTCAAATGCATCCCTATACAGTCCGCACAAATGAAAGTGGCGCGACTCGCCGCGGATGTAAAAAAAAAACAAATACAAGTAGGAAGAAAATACAGAAAATGAGCACTTACCACGTTCTAGTAGCATGTAGGCATCCCCCTACGCTTAATTCATTCATCGAGACGATTAGGAAGAGAACTGGTGAGGTTTTGCAGTGTGGCAGGGTCAGTTTCCTTCCATTCCTTCATTATTGCTGTCTTGAGCCAGGCTACCGATGAAGTATCTGCTGCTCGTAGTTTTCGTTTTAGAATGGCCCAAAGGTTTTCTATGGGATTTAAATCAGGGGAGTTACCTGGCCAATCACTGAAGACTGGAAAGTCACAGTCTGTAAGCCATTGAGTCACATCCTTGGCAGTGTGGCAGGGTGAGCCGTCCTGCATGAAAAAGTTTGCCTCGCTCTTGTCAAAGGAATCTGGCAGATGCTCACACAGGAGCTCCAGGTAACTGTTTTTGTTCATATCCACATTATCAGGAAGGAATACTAAGTCACCAACACCATGAAATGAAAAACATCCCCATACCATCACTTTGTCTGGGAATTTCACAACACCCCTGGTGTACTTGGGGTTAATGGGGTCGCTGCCTCGAGGCCGGTACACCCAGCCAGACATGTTGCCAGTCACACAGAACACTGCCTCATCAGTCCAGAGCACACTACGCCACTTGACATCATCCCATTGTTTGTATTTCTTGGCAAAAATCACTCTGTTCTTCCTTTGACGTTCTGTCAGCTCTGGTTTTGGCACTGGCCGGTATGACAGGTACTTCAGATCGTCATGGATATAATGTTGCACTGTACGTAAACTAACAGTACCAAGTAAGTTAGGATTGTTTTCTTTTATTTGTTTTGCTGTAAGCCGTGGATTAACCTCTAGTTGACATCTGATGACATTTAAAGTCCGTTGGTTAATTTTTTTTTTTGCTTTGCCAGGATGTTCTTTGTGTCGTGGTAATGAGACGCCGTCACCATCCAGAAATCTCTTTATCCAACACTGCACAGTTCTCAGTTTAACTCCTGTACTATTTGATATTTCCTTTAGTGGCTTCCTGTCTTTGTACAGGGCCACTATCACTGCGATTTTATCACTTTCAATTTGCGGTCTCACAGACATTTTTGTTGGAGGAGGTATGTAAAGATAGGCGAGAGAAAAAAAATAATAATATACGAAAATCGATCTCTCATCATAAATGTCGAGACCAGCTGCCTAGCCTCGGGCTCCTACGCTCCTCATGGGGCAATGTAGGATTGGATGATGGATGAATGGATGGAAAATCGATCGCTTTCCACTGCACTAACCTCCTCATATGACTTGCTGACACACACTGTCGTCAAAGTCAACGGTTAAAAAGGGTGCATACTGGTTGCCAGATGCACGAGAAACATATCACAGGTAACGGTTGAACCCAGTGAGGAGTGTGATTTGAAATACAGTGAGAGATGATGCATCATCTCCGTGTCATAAATTTATCGCTGCGTCGCGCCACTTTCATTTCCGTGGTCTGTATAGTACTGTACTTTTTGTGTTTGAACGTCCCCGGTAACTGATACCTCGGTTCAGTGATGGGTTTTCCCAAATGCACCTCATTGTTATAATGGGGACCTACTGTACTGTACCATTCCACTACGCAGTCTTCACAAATACTGTTCCACTATGCACTCTTCACAAGTAGTACTGTACTGTACATGCAATAATAAAAGTGAAGATTTCCAGACTCAGGGAAGTCAAGCTGCTTTTCAGAAATTAAAGTTCAAGATACAAACAAAGTCGTTTGATAATTGTCAAATTTCTGTGCCCTTTTTTAATAGGTTTGGCTTGTATAATGCTGATAAATAGTTTGAACAGAACGGTCTTTGACTGTATCCACGGCATCACAGTAATATGTGGAATTCCAGGGAAGTACGGCCAACCATCCAAAAATTGTGAAATGGATCTACAATTTTCAGAAAGTCCTGTGGCCTAGATCACATGTTTTTGCTTGCAAAAAAAAAGCAAATGAGGTGTTTAGTTAGGTAATGACGAACGTGTCAAATCAGTGTTTTGAGATAAACATTGTTAAAAATTTGTTTCATTGTAGCTCATTAACAGTAGCCTGATTTCAGTAAACATTATCTCAAAAAACAGAGCTGGTAAAATACTTTAAGACACATGAGAATAAAATACAAAATATATGATAAATCAGGTTATAATGCTGTTCAATTATTAACCCCATACCATTCTACCCCTGTGGAAAAAAGAAAAAAAACTAATTTGAAAATAACCAAAAATATGAAAAGGACAATCACCAACCCATGTACGGTAGTGGTGCATGTATTTAAGTGCTGTGGGGGGTGTGAGGATAACAGTAGTCTAGTGTATTGTCAGTCTGCTGCCTTCCGTTCATCACTAACTTGTTTCAGATTAGGGCCAGTGCCTCGCTTGTCAGTTTCCACTGATCCAGCTACAGTCACTTTGTCGAGTACAGAACAAACTCTACGCTCACCTAAACCATGAACACTGAGGAATGATGATTGACAAACATCATAAGTCACATTAGCATACCGGTACTCGACACAATAACTAATCGTACATGACTTGCCTGTTTTATGGCCCTTGACATGAGGCTGCTTCATAGCAACACTTTTCACATGACTGGCAAAGTAACTGGTCTGTCTGGTATAATCACTCATTGCCTAAAAAGCTGTAAATAGATCATTTACTTCATTCATTGCCCAAGTTGTTGAAGCAGCTGAGCCACACTTCCAAGAAGGACCAGTTTTCCTAGCTGGCTTTTCCTTTTTTATGCTATAACTCACGTATGCATCCCCAGCATTTTGTTTTTGCTTGCCAACTGCATGTTTCCAAAAGGATGGATTACGTTTTCACTTCATGTTTTCATTTCTGCGTATGCTCAGGGACTTCCTGCTTGTTATCACTATGTTAGTCACTCATGTTGCAATGTAAATCACTGTAAATCTGAGGTGAAAATAATGTAATAAACCAAAAGCACGTGTGTGTGGCTTACAGTGTAAACATAACTGGGAAGGGCAGGATCTGGCCACACCCACGAGCCAACACGCCCACAAAACACGGCTGCTGATTGGCCGTAAGTGTGACGTCATCATGAGACCCACCGCTCATTGGCAGCCTGGGGGAGTGCTTGCTGACATGTTTATCTTTCTTCCACTACACCTTTCCTTGGGAGACACACAGGCCACGAGTACCAACCTGCAGCACGTTGGGTCGAGAATCCCCTTTGTTGTATAGGACTTTCGACCCTGTTGTAAAGACGAACATGCTGTGAAAACGTTTCCGCTGGATAGAAAAATGGCAGACGAGTGTGTTGCGACCTAAAGCTTAATTTTAGATGTTTGGCACGTTTGTCGTTATTTGACTAAATGCCACAAATACAGTTTGGTCATGCAAAACAGTAGGGTTGCGTCAAGTGAAAACCTGTCGCATAATGATTTATTGTATAGTGAGGTTGGTATAGGTTCAGTGGGGTAGTAGTAGTAGTAGTAGTTGTTCCCTAGGCAGTCTGGCTGAACAGTCCCGAGTCCCTAAGGAAGGCCACGGCTGAGACTGGGCTTTCCCACAGAGCTCTCAAGGAGTGTATGATGTGTTGTTGGCATAGGTGATTGTGTGCAATGCAGTCTTCCATAATGTGCTTCATAGTATGGGAAGCTGTGTTACATTCTGGACAGGCATCAGCGACGGAGTCATCCAGCCTCTTCTGATAACTCAAGAGGGCTGGATGATGCCCGCATCTCAGCCTGGCCAGGTGGACCCTGTCCTCACGAGGGAGATAGGATTCAGAAGGGTGGATATCTGGTGGCCGTGCATGGAGCTGTGTGTAGCCTTTGAGTGACTGAATGGAGTGGAGAGTGATTTGAGTATGGATGTGCTTCTGGAAGCTGGTCTGAGGCGGGCAAGGGGGAAGAGATGGCAGTATTTGTGTATGATATCGTGTGCTGGTTGTTGCTTTGATGTTCATTGGTGTGTGTGGATGTGCTGCCATGTAGTGTAGTGGATGGTGTGGATTTGTGGAGGCTGCAGTGAGAATTTGGGTGCCTCTCATGTCTAGATGATCCTTGACTTTGAGGACTTTGATTTCTTGGTGTAGGTGGTCTGTGGGTATAATAGCTGTGCAGCCCGTGATTATTTTTAGTGCCTTGTTGTTGTAGTGTGTTTTAGTGAGGTTAGAAACCTAAGCAGGGCTTGCATAATTCATCACTGAACGTATATGGTGTTTGTTTACTGTGGTGGTGGTTTCTTTGTTGTGTCCAAATGTTATATGGGCAAGTGACCTCAGTGCATTAAGTCTTGGTGTTAACTTATCTTTAATATTTGTGATGTGTTGTTTAAATGACATTGATGTATGTTACACCAAGGATTTTGTGTGTGTGTGTGTGTGTGGTTGGAGAGTGTTGTTTATGGTGAAGTGTGGAGTGTGACAATGTTCTGCTGTTCAGTTTGTGAGAAGGGTCACTGTAGAATAGACAAGTTTCCGGTCAAAATTTTTTTGAAGTTAGATACTTGTATGGGTAAAAGATACTCAGAAAATAACTATGTCAACCATTATATCCAATAAAAATGTGCAGAAACATGAAAAAATCATAGATAGAGTAGCCGAAAAATCACGTGACACTGAGACGGCCTGTGATTGGTCGTGACGTCACCTCTCACACTGAGGCAGCATGGTCTGCTTTGTTAACGTTTAGCCAGGATACACTGTGCTTATTTCTGACCTCTAAGAATGTCCAGTGACAAGAAGAATAATTGCTAATGTTTCGTTCCAGTGTGTAAGTGCACTGACAAAAGCACAGTAGGGAAATTATTGCTCTGTATACTAGCCAATAACAATAAATGAAAGCAGTGGTGGCTGGCTGCTCGTCGGAAGTTCCCAGTGCTGGAATGCAGTCTTCACTGTTGTGAAAATATTATATTCTTCACCATATAGGTTCATATACACCTAATTATCTGAAATTCAGTAAAAAAAAGTATGCTTTATTTAATTATTAATAGAATATTAGGAGTCAGAGCGAAAACATGCTTAGGTTAGCAGGTATTTCTACTTTAGATCGCCAACATGCCTTGACAGACTTCTGTTTTGCACAGATACTGATTTTAAGGGTAAATAAGTGCATTTGTATGTTAAATTAATATTTATACAAAGCAGAAGTCTGCCAAGGCAAGCTGTTCAGCTAAAGGAGAAACACTTCCGCTAATTTTAGACCGTTTTCGCTGTGAATCCGGAATTTTTTAAAGGTAAAATTAAATACAAAAATTTGACCAGATTTCGAATAATTAGGTGAGTATGAACCTCTATGGTGATAAAATCTATAACACTTACCAATTAAAAAGTGCCAATTTGGTGTTGATTCTGTAAATGACCGCCGATTCGGTATTTCGCCACACTCCCCTGAAGTACCGTAGTTGAGTCACTGAAACTTTTTTTTCTTCAGAACACTAATAATGAAGAGGTCAGATATTATGATATGAGCATAATACCATCATAAACTCATGCAACTGATACTGTACGGCATACATTTAACCCTTCCCACCTCATGAGGTACGAGCACCGCTCGGGAATGGTGTAGCTGTAAGCTACTTTTGGTCGATTTCACCACAATTTACTTACCTAACAGGTACCACCCATTTACACCATGAAAAATATTCCTTCACAACATACCTGAAGGGGGTAGTTTGGATCTACGGTGGCCATGTAGGTACAGCTATCATCTCTGTTACTGGTAAAATATTGTGTGATGGATTGGACCGTCGTCTGCAGTGTGAATGCTGACGTCATCGCCAACATGGCGGCTCCTTCCCTCCAGCCGCAAAGAATTAAAGTTATCACGTCTTGTTCAGTGCAAATGATAAATTAAATTAAAAGATACATATACCGTAAGTTTTTAAGTACATGGCAGAGTGCACTGGCCATGTTTACCCAGAACCGACAACTCGTCCATTGGCTGGGGCTATTTTGAGCCTGTTTGTGGTGAACCATTTGTGTAGTGTGTTGAGATAAGGTTGGAGGATGTGTGCAGCTGTGTTTGCATTTTGGTGTGTACATGTAAGTATTATGTTGTGCGTGTAGGAAGCTGTGTGTATTTGTGATGTGTGGGGCATGGGTATGTCATACATGTATAGGTTAAAGAGACTAGGAGACTGTCACGGGGTTTTTATAATATCACGGTAATTTTGAAATAAATGGTTGAATGTTATTTAATTTGATAATATTATTCAATAATATTGAAGAGCAGGGACAATGATTGTCTTACTAAATCAAACAACGATTACTTTACGCTGGCCTGCTTCGCACGATTCTCTCAGAACGAGAATTTACAAACTTTCTCAACAGTACACAGCAGAGACTAATTACTCACAATTGCTGAATTACTGTACTGTTAGCCTCTGGAGAAAGTTACATCACCCCTGACAATAAATAACTAATACTAATAATAATAACATCAGGTTCTTGCTGATGCATTAACTCCTATCTGGCACAACGGATTTTAAGTTAATACCACAAGACTGGTCTAAGTACCAGTTATGAAAGCAAACGTTTATGCAAGCTAGGAGCTATATGGAAAATAAGCTTAAATATGGAGAAATGAAACGAGATTTTACTTTACATTAAGCTCAAGAAAAAAAACTTAAATTTATTAATTACAAAAATATAAATTTAACGTTACAATTCAAATCGAATCAATGAGACGCACTCACTCACTCGCACAAAAGCTAAATACTTACGCCTAGGAAAAACACCTTAATTAAACTCTTATAACTAGGGAAATACAAGAAGGAAATACTATAGTCGATGAATGCTGCGTATCACCCAAGCTGAACTAGGATGGAAGTACTGAAGAACTGTGGAGTTTGGGTACTAGCTGACCCTCACACCTGCTCGCACAGGGACCTCTCTCTCCGTCGGGCAGCAACAACTGGACTGACTTCAAATAATGGCATAGGCAGAATGCACAAGCCACCGGAAGAAGGCGTGGCTAACGGGTTGAG
>NW_027642814.1:0-24990 GCF_032717465.1 Coenobita brevimanus | reverse complement strand
TGCATTCCTCCACCTCTACAACGGGTGCGTAGCACACCTGTCTAGCAACAAACTCTCATCCCTTTTCTGTCCAGCTCTCTAATGCAAGAGTTAGCCTTTACTCCCAGTCCTTCATTTATGCAATAGGTCAACTCTGGAACTGTCTCCTTCTGTCTGTATTTCCTACTTTCTATGATCTCCAGTTTTTCAAATGCTGTGTGTCCAGGCATCTTGAAATGAACAGATCTTCAATTTGGCTCTCTTTTGTATTGTTTTTGTTGTATTCTTGGAAGGGACTGTTTTACGGGCTTAGCCTGTGGTTCCTTCTTCCTTGCATTTACTATTAAAAAAAAAAAAAATACGAATAAATTTCATAGTGAATTATTTTTGTGTTTCATCCAGGAGGAGAGCAGCAACAAATCTACCATAATCTCCTCACCAACGGCAACACTGACACACAGTTTGGGTACTGAGGCATTACGGCTCAACTTCCCCCTCACCTCGGAGGACTTTGAGCAGTTGATAGATTCTGACGATGAGGAGGAAGCTGAAGATGAGGACAGCACTCACAGGGCACAGGAGGAGGTTATGGAGGAAGCTGTAGAGAATGCTGTGAGTTTGCAGCAAGATTATCATGTCAGCTTTATGACAGTTATTGATATCTGTGGAGAGCAGTTTTCCTTTCACCTGTTTATGTTTTATATGGAATGTGTGTTTTTTGCCATCGGATGCTGTGCCCACTCAGATTTGTCTTGAAAGTCATGAGTAATCATTTGTTATACTATACCTGTTTATATGTATGGATGTCCTGTCATTATTGATGTTTTTGTACTCATGCTTTCATTAGCTACTGTATTTTTAGACCAGGGGTCAGGGAACGGGTAAATCAGCCCAAGTGGGGTAAGTCTAATAATTTTTTTAGGTAATGCCTGGGATGCATGTGGTATATTACTGATTTTACACATAAGTGGTGTAAGTAATAGTGAACATGATATAAAGCCATGTATCATGTATCATACTACTGTATTTGTTGCTTAACCGCCTTACTATTGACGTGGACACAGATGTGTGTGTGTGTGTGTGTGTGTGTGTGTGTGTGTGTTTGTAGTTGGGGATAATTTCATTTTACTCAAATAAATTTTGGGGTAAGTGGTAGGTGGGGGCGCTCACCATCCACTCACTCGATGTAGTGCTGCTTTAGGTGTCTGCCCTTTCCTCTCTTCCATCCCTCCTCTTCCGTCTTTCTTTCCTTCATTCTTTCCTTCCATCCTTCCTCTTCTGTCTTTCCTTCAATCATTCTTTCCTTTTTCTTCTGCCTACAGGTGACTTTACACTGCCTGTTCTCTCTTTGGCTCAGTGGTAACGTGTGCTTGTATGAAGCACGAGGGCCTGAGTTCAAATCCCGGCCAGACCAGCGTGATTAATTTCTCAAGTTTCAGTTCGGTCATTACACGTGTACACCAGGAAACCGTTTACTATGCTGGGTGGTAACCATATAATCAAATTATGGCGCCTGGTGGTTTAGTGGGTAATTAAGGGGCTCCAATCGGATTGAGCTGGTGCAGGTTTATATCCAAGGGATGGTTGGGGTTTATTGCTCATGTAATGCCACTCAGGGATGAGTGAGGCTGGTCACTCTCATCTTAAATGTCAGGACCAACTTGCCTAGCCCTGGACTCCTATGCTCCCCATGGGGTGACACAGGATTAGATGATGATGATGATAAGTTTAGCTTGTGTTATTTTGACTTACTTGTCCCCCCAAACATGCAGTACAGTATGTTGGTCCATCTTGTTGGACCTTTCAGCTCGTACTGCCATCAATATTTTTATTTCCATCTTGGTTTGCTTGTTTTCCCCATTCTGTTATCTTTATTACTGTACATAATCTGATAAGAAATTCAGATGAAATGTTGCTTGAGCTTACCTAATAATGACTATATTACAGCTGATGTGAGTGATGTGGTACGTGAATGTGGTGTGAGGGTGGTGGAGGCAGGAGCTTCTCAGGTGGGACAGTCAGCCAGAGCTGTCTGCATACCTCTGGCACAGGTCATGGTTCTGCTAGAGTGCTGTGATCTTTCTCTTTACACACAGGTATTCTCAGATAAGTCACACTCTTCTGTTGTAATAGTAATATTATCACTGTTTATGCTGTACTGTGGCTATTAATACACATTCTCAACATCTGTTTGTGGTGTTTTATGGAAGGGAAGAGGCTTTTAAGTTGTTGTTTTACATTTGGTTTATGGCAAAAAGACTGTGAATTGCAGAACATATTTATTTATATTTACATAACAAGGTAAATATACAATAAATGAGCCAAATGAGAGGAAACACAAGACCATCCCACATAGTAGTGGCCATTTCACAAAACAGATGGCCAGACAAAACTTTAGGCTGGCTAGTTAGTGAACGATAGGGAATACAGTCATGTATAGCAGCAAGGGCTGGACAGTAAAGGGAGGGCAAGAGTTAATCACAGACATGCCACATGGGCTGCTTACTTCCCACATATGTCATTACATTGCCTAATTAAACCACAGCACAAGAAGAGATGGTGATGCCAGGAAGCCACTGATGAGTAACAGTTGTGGGTTTGTCCAGTGAGAGGTGTTCTGGAATACCATCACACATTAGGAGGCATTATAACTGGAAACAGAAAGCAGTACACTCCTCAGCTGTCTTAACCATAATAATTGCTGCCATCACCAGGTGTAGGTCTGGATGGCAAGAGGGATCAGTGCCTCCTACTAAGGCCTCTAAACAAGAAGCAGAATTATTATTTTTATGATTATATTGCCATGATGGAGCCAGGATTCTGGGGGCATGAATGATGAGTGAATGGATGCGTGGCCCATTGGATTGGGCAAACTTGAGCTGCCTGGACATTGCTACCCCTCACCCTGCCCTAGGGTGGGAAAGGTGGTCTGGATGATGATGATGATGATGATTATTATTATTACTATTATTTCGTTTTACCTTTTCAGAACCTGTTATTTAAACATTTTGCACAAGAGTAGACTATGTTGTGAGTTGTGAGCATCAAATTCATTCTACTTTTGAGGACATGGAATTTTAAAAGGCTTTTTAGTCCATCTCACAGCTTGACAAATCAGATGTGTTTTGACTCATAAGTCATGTGAATTAAGTGGTCACAGACTACTACAGTTTGTAACAGTTTAAATAGCTCATGTGGCTTTTAGCTTCTTTACATGTAATTAGACACTCCAAATGAGTCACATTATAAAAATGTTTCATCATTGTTCTCTGCACACAGGCATACATCAACAATCCACACAGGCATACATCAACAATCCACACAGGCATACATCAACAGTCCACACAGGCATACATCAACACTCCACACAGGCATACATCAACACTCCACACAGGCATACATCAACACTCCACACAGGCATACATCAACACTCCACACAGGCATACATCAACAATCCACACAGGCATACATCAACAATCCACACAGGCATACATCAACAATCCATACAGGCATACATCAACACTCCACACAGGCATACATCAACACTCCACACAGGTATACATCAACACTCCACACAGGCATACATCAACACTCCACACAGGCATACATCAACACTCCACACAGGCATACATCAACACTCCACACAGGCATACATCAACACTCCACACAGGCATACATCAACAAGAAAATTGTCTTTATGGGAAGATTTAGGCCAACAGCAGCATGGTCTTCCTGGCATCTGTGTCTTGTATGTCCAGGAAGATTTATCGATCAAAGGAACTGTGGCTAAAAAGATGACACCCACAAGCCAAAGTGAACTGTGTAGGGCTGTAGGGGCTGAGAAGGGACATGTCCTGGTTATGGCTGTGGCTGCCAATGGGAAGGCTGTATGTGTCTCCTTCTGGTGTGATCAGTGTGGATCTTGAGGACTAACTGGTATATATAAAACGTTTTAAGAAGGTACTGAGAATACTCTTAAGTCTCTAGAATTCCTCAGCATGTTAGGAGTCATTGTATAAAAAACTTTTAGAGTACGGTAACTCTTAAAAGTATATATATATATGACCAACTCAGAGCAAGTCCTTTCTTCAGATTTTACTAAATTAAACACTAATATTTGATGTAAAGAAAAAATACATGTAGATGTCACAAGAACAAGCAGGTCCCAAAATACCTTCAAACATTTTTATTTTTGAAGTACTGTCATGGCATGATAACAGTTTATGGGCAGACTAAGAGATATGCTTTATATCATAATTGCCCTTGTCCCACCCACTGGAACCACTAGTTGCCAAGGAAACAACATTTTACACCCAGCAACACTGTGTAATCTGATATCATTACACCTGTTGTGCCCCTTTGGTTGCAGTATTCACAAAGCATAATAAAAGAGATACAAGGTAGGGTAGTGGATGTTGGAGTGGCCCTGGTGAGAGAGGATAGTGTTTGGAAACTCCCTGTACTGTTGTTTGCAGATGATACTGTGTTGTTGAGTGAAGACGAAGGGGAGCTGCAAGGCTTGGTGGATGAGTTTGAGAGAGTGTGTAAGAAACGGAATCTAAAGGTGAATGTAGGGAAGAGTAAAGTGATGGTCTTTGAGAGAGGTGAAGTCAGTGAATGTACAGCAAGGTTGGATGGTGAGGAATTGGAAAATGTGAGTAAGTACTTGGGAAGTGTGATGAGTAAGGATGGAGGTTTGGAGGGTGAAGTGCGTGAAAGGGTAAAGCCGGGAAGAAAGGTTGCTGGTTCTTTGAAAGCAATGATAAGAAACAGGGAAGTGAGCATGGAAGTGAAAAAGTTACTACATGACAGTATTGTGATACCAACTCTAACTTATGGAAGTGAAGCTTGGACGTTGTTGGAAGGACACAAGTCAAGAGTGAGAGCAGTGGAAATGAGTTGTTTAAGAGGAGCCTGTGGAATCACATGGAGAGACAGGCTGACGAATGAGGATATAAAGGAGCGTTGTGGTGTGGATATGGATGTGATAGGAAGCATTAGGAGGAATACACTGAGGTGGTTTGGCCTTGTGGAGAGGTTGGTGGGTGAGAGACTGATGAGGAGAGTGTATGTGAGTGAGGTGGAGGGGGGGGGAGAGGGCGGAGGAGGCCAAGGATGAGGTGGAGGGATGGAGTGGAGAGGTATATGAGAGAGAGGGGTGTGAGTTGGGAGCAGGGCAGTGAAATGACGGGGGACAGGGCGACGTGGAGGCGATTCGTTTGTGGCCACCCAGTACGGGATTAAGGCGTCTGGCAATAGATAGATAGATAGATAGATAATAAGAATTCCTGCTTATGCCTTTATTTACCTGTGGTACATGTGTGCATTTGTTACATATATAGCATTATACCTTATACATACTAGGAAATATTACTGTAGTTAATATAATTGTTCAGTGCACAGTGTGGGTTGCTGGGACAGCTGTGGGTAGCCAGTGCAGACATCCTGGAGGGCTGTGGAGTAGAAGTAAGGAACCTCAAGAGCTTCAACTTCCTCTGGGTGGTGGGCTTTTCACTGTTCAAGAGTGACTTAGACACAGACTGTCTTCTCTGCACCCACCACCCTTTCACATGGCCCAGAGAAGAAGATGTTCACTGCCTCTACACAGACCCAATTAAAGTATGGAAACTTAACTTTATGGGGAGAGAAAGTGAGGGAGGAGGGGATAATGAAGGACCTGTTTCTATATATTGCTTTAAAACTCTTCCTTGGTGCCTTCAAAATTCAGGTGCCATGAGTGAAAAACAGGCTTTTGTTGTGGTAGGTGGTGGCAACCATCATCTACTCACTTGATGTAGTGCTGTCTACTTCTTCCTTAGCCTTTATCATTCTTCTTCTTTGCCTCTCCTCCTCTCTTCCTATTTTTCCCATCTTTCCTGTCACTTCTTATTGCTTTTCTTTCCTTTACAGGTGGCTTTACATTGAATGATAAGCCAAAAGGTTTCCTGTAAGCCAAGAAACCATTTACAGTGCTGGGTGGTAACCATATAACCAAACCATACGTGCTTCCTACGTGTCAACAAGTGGGTTGGTGGAGGGTTAGTGCCCCTCCCTGTAAAACAAATAACTCAGAGTCAAATGGCTACCCCTTACGGGATTATGGCGTCTGGCAACGGATGGATGGATGGTTTTTTCTTTGTTCTAATCCTATAAGGCATCATTATCATCATCATATCCCTGTCTGTCATTTATACATTAAGTGTGAAGTTCTTAGTGTGAACTAAGGAAAAGAAGAGAGTTCAATATGCCACGTTGCACCTCAGGCAGTGTTGGATACTGTATCAGGTGTGTTGTGTCATATGTAGTGGTCGATGGTGTTGTTATATCTCTGTACCAAATGGTTTATAATGAACCTCATGATAATTGTGCACTCAGGCCACAAGCATTGCAACATTGAAACAATTGTAATAATGAATCCCACTGCACTGTTTTAATCACCAGGCAACGTGACAGCACTATGATCTGAGTGGGTGAGATGTGGGTGGAGGGTCAGTCTGAGTATGCCAGGCTGAGTTACATGTCCTGCACAACATTCTGGGAGGGAAGGATACCAGCCTGGGTTTACACAGCAAAGCCCTCAAGTGTGGTGCACCCTCTCATGGTGGCATAGCACATGGTTAGTTAACCTGCATTTTACCCATACAATTTTAAGTGTTAGGATATGGTGGGATATAACCATAGTATGCACTGTATTTGGTTGTGTTTAATTTTTTCCTTCGTGCCCTCCCTGCCTTTTTTTTTATTATATATATATATATATATATATATATATATATATATATATATATATATATATATATATATAAAAGATGGTTAAGCTGATGAGCCTCTTTTATGATTATACTTTTATAAATAGTCATTGGTTATTTAGCCCTTTCAGTCCAATACCATTTTTAATTTTTTGGTTGTACTGGACAATACTACCAATAAATTTTATTGCCACTTGAGAGACCCACCTAGTAGTGAAGGGGGTTAGTGAAGGCTGTACAGTATGTACTCACTCTAGCTCAAAAAGTCTCCTGGGCTGACTAGAACCCTCTGGAGATGTAGCAAAGCCAGGTCTGCACAAGTGGGGGTTCCATAGTGGGGCCAAGTCCTATTCTGATGAGGTCTAATGCTACAGAGCATGTATACATTAAATAATAAAGATTTTCAAGGGAAAGAGCTAGTGTGGGGAGCCTTGTTCTCTCCAGACTACTCCATAACTTTGTTGCTACCCAGAAATAGCAGCAACAAGTCCCAGGGAGACTATGTTCCACTTTGAAACAACTTGTAAACCTATATGTTAAAATAAAGAAGATATAAAGGATTTCAGGTTTCAAAAAGAGAAAACTGGTCTTAAGTTGGCCATCTTGGATTTTTTCAAAATTTCAAAAAGACAGGCATCAACCTGCTATAGAGCCGTACAATCATACAAACAATGAGAAAATTCCAACAGGTGGTTTCTGAGCTACAGTGTAGAACAGATGTGTACTAACGGATGGATGGATATGACCTAACCTGAGATTCCACTATGTGAGAAATGAAGGGGAATAATAAAAGAAATACAGCATTGGATCAAAGGGGTTAAAATTAGCAATAATATGGTATTGTACTTTATTTCAGACAAATTATTCTGCTGTTTTCTCTTTCTGTGAACAGGATTTGATAGAATCATTACAGAATTAAGTGGAGCCAGAAGCATTCAGGAGGTTATAGCATTCCCAAACTCTATGGAGGGTCGATGCCTGATGTCAGGTGTTCCAGGAGATATTACAGAGGAAGAAATGGTACTTTAGCATATCAGTGTTGTTGACAGAATAACATCCTGTACCACAGAACTGTAGAATTTTAATAAATAAATGTGAAATTTTATAAAATAATGTTAGTATATTCCAAAACAGTAGTGAATAGTAAGAGTATACTGAACATCATCATCATCATCTAATCCTGTGTTGCCCCATGAGGAGCATGGGAGCCCGTGGCTAGGCAAGTTGGTCCTGACATTTAAGATGAGAGTGACCAGTCTTGCTCATCCCTGAGTGGCATTGCTTGAGGAATAAACCACAACCACTCCTTGGATATAAACCTTCACTGGCTCAATCCGACTGGAGCACCTTAATTACCCACTAAACCACCAGGCGCCATAATTTGGTTACCACCCAGCACAGTAAACAGCTTCCTGGTGTACAGGAAACCATTTGGCTTGTCACTTAGTGTAGAGTCACCCATAGACAGAAGGAAGAGGAACGAATGAATGAAAGAAAGACAGAAGAGGAAAGAAGGAAGAGAAGTCACCCAAGAGCAGCACTACATCGAGTGAGTCACTTGATAAAAAAAAAAGTGTCTTTGCCCCTGTGATCATTATGTTTCACCACCTTGATTCATATACCTCTCCACTCCATCCCTCCATCTCAGTGTTGGTTTGTCTTCCCCCCCCCCTTCCTGTCCACCTCAGTCACTTCTAGACATGCTGTCATTCTCCATTCTCTCTACATGGCCAAACCTTTTTAGGATACTTCTAACACATTCCAGCACTGCCACGTCACAACACTTGTCAGCTTCCTCATTTGTCTGTCTGTCTCTCCACGTAACTCCACTTGCTCCTCTCAGATAACTGATTTCCACTCTTCACCCTCTTGATCTGTATTCTTCCAAGGAGCTCTAAGCTCACGTTCATATGTCTGAATGGAGATCACAGTGCAGTCATGCAACAGCTTCTTTACTTTCATGCTCACAACCCAAGTGGTCATTTGTATTGCTTGTGCCCAGAATCAGCCCTGAACACAGACTTCCAAACTCATTCATTGAGCCTTGCAACTCTCACTCCTCTTCACAGAACAGAATCAGCAATAGGCATCAGGAAGGTACTGTACAGTCAGTATGCAGACCCTACCCTCAGTCACTAAGGACACTTCTCCAACTTCCACTTGCCTTCTGAGGCACTTCACTCACTCACTCACACACAAACACATGCACACACATACAAACACTTGCACACACATACAAACATGCACACACATACAAACACATGCACACACACATACAAACACATGCACACACATACACATGCACACACATACAAATGTGCACACACACGTATGTGCATGCATGCACACAAACACACTACTACCATTGTGCCCTCATACATATTCCTAACAACATTCAACAGTTTTCCCTGTCAGTGTACAGGCCAGTCCTCCTCTACCCAGTCAGGATCATAGGGGCTTTGGGCAAGGCTACTCAGTCCCGACATTTAAGGTGAGGGTGACCAGCCTCACTCACTCCTGAGTGTCACTTGGTGAGCAATAAATCCCAACCACCCTTTGGATGTAAACCATTGCAGGCCCCATCTAGTTAACTCAAAAGACCATCTTGGCCCTTATTCTTACCTTAAAATGGAGTGAGGCATAAATATTATCATCATCATCATCATCCAGACCTCCTTTCCCACCCAAGGGATGGGTGAGGAGTAGCAGCGTCCAGACAGCCAAATTTTGCCCAGTCCAATGGGCCATGCTTCCATTCATTCATCATTCAAGCCCATGGAATCCTTGCTCCATCTGATAGGCCAAAAGGTTTCACCACATACTGTAGTCTCATATATACAGTATAGTACCTATCTGATAGAGTCAATTTGAATGCTGTCATGTCAAAAAGAGGTGTCAAATCCCTGGTCATGCGCTTCTCCACATGAAATTCATCCAGCCAGCTCCACCTTTTGTCAGTCCCCTTGCCTCACTGACTTCCATACCCCTCTTCCTCATACACTCATCTACCATATCTCTCCACCTTCTTGGCCTACCTCACCTCCTTCCAACATCAGATTCGCTCAGATATACCTTTTTCACCACTCTATTGTTATCCATTCTCTCCACATGACCATACCATCTCGGTACACTGTCTGCAGTTCTGGTGTCCACATAAAATATAAGAAAATTTCTTATTGTGGCTGCAGGCTCATTTGCCTCTGACCCTGGTGGACTGCAGGCTGAAGTTGCCCCCATTTTGTAATTGATCCTCCTTTTGGGGAATAGGGAAGGGGTTGATGGACTTTTGTGTAATTGGGCAGCCACAATGCCCGATTATATCAGTGCCACTGCATGAAGCTGCCTTGGTCTGTACTGTAGGTGACATAGTAGGCTGCATAGCAGGTCTTCCTAGCTGACATAGCAGGCTGCATAGCATGTCTTCCTAGCTGACATAGCAGGCTGCATAGCATGTCTTCCTAGCTGACATAGCAGGCTGCATAGCAGGTCTTCCTAGCTGACATAGCAGGCTGCACAGCAGGTCTTCCTAGCTGACATAGCAGGCTGCATAGCAGGTCTTCCTAGCTGACATAGCAGGCTGCATAGCAGGTCTTCCTAGCTGACATAGCAGGCTGCATAGCAGGTCTTCCTAGCTGACATAGCAGGCTGCATAGCAGGTCTTCCTAGCTGACATAGCAGGCTGCATAGCAGGTCTTCCTAGCTGACATAGCAGGCTGCATAGCAGGTCTTCCTAGCTGACATAGCAGGCTGCATAGCTGGTCTTCCTAGCTGACATAGCAGGCTGCATAGCAGGTCTTCCTAGCTGACATAGCAGGCTGCATAGCAGGTCTTCCTAGCTGACATAGCAGGCTGCATAGCAGGTCTTCCTAGCTGACATAGCAGGCTGCATCTCAATTTCAGGTCTTCCTAGCTGACATAGCAGGCTGCATAGCTGGTCTTCCTAGCTGACATAGCAGGCTGCATAGCAGGTCTTCCTAGCTGACATAGCAGGCTGCATAGCATGTCTTCCTAGCTGACATAGCAGGTCTTCCTAGCTGACATAGCAGGCTGCATAGCAGGTCTTCCTAGCTGACATAGCAGGCTGCATAGCAGGTCTTCCTAGCTGACATAGCAGGCTGCATAGCATGTCTTCCTAGCTGACATAGCAGGTCTTCCTAGCTGACATAGCAGGCTGCATAGCAGGTCTTCCTAGCTGACATAGCAGGCTGCATAGCAGGTCTTCCTAGCTGACATAGCAGGCTGCATAGCAGGTCTTCCTTGGGATTTGTATGTTGCACACTAACATTATTTTGGATGTTATTTATAGCATTTTGATATAAGTCAGTGAGGCCAGGGAACTGACAAGAGATCGAGCTGGCTGGATGAATGTTGTGGGAAGAAGTGCATGATCAGGGATTTGGCACCCCTTTTTAACCTGACAGCTTCCGGATTGGCTCTATCGGAAACGTTGATGTGAAGCTACAGAATGTGGTGAAATTTTTTGGCGTATCAGATAGAGCCAGGATTCGAGGGGCTTGAATGATAAGTGAATGGAAGCGTGGCCCATTGGATTGGGCAGACTTAGACTGTCTGGACATTGCTACTCCTCACCCTGCCCTAGGGTGGGAAAGGAGATCCGGATGATGATGATGATGATGATGATATCATCATAATTTATATCACTAACTTGTAGGAGGATATTGATGTTTATAAATTGCTAAGAGAAAGGTGTTACAGTATCCAAAGGCACATAGAATATGACCTTCAGGAGAATACACTGCCTAAACCTGCCTTCCTTCAGGTCAAACGGCACAGTAGGTTAATCTCATTTTACCCCTTTGATGTGTAGGGGTGCCAGGCTGGGCCACAGCAGTCCAGTATATATGATGTGTAGGGGTGCCAGGCTGGGCCACAGCAGTCCAGTATATATGATGTGTAGGGGTGCCAGGCTGGGCCACAGCAGTCCAGTATATATGATGTGTAGGGCTGCCAGGCTGGGCCACAGCAGTCCAGTATATATGATGTGTAGGGCTGCCAGGCTGGGCCACAGCAGTCCAGTATATATGATGTGTAGGGCTGCCAGGCTGGGCCACAGCAGTCCAGTATATATGATGTGTAGGGCTGCCAGGCTGGGCCACAGCAGTCCAGTATGTTTAAGGATCAATGACCAGCCTATCAGTGCTCCTCTTGTTGGTGTTATATGATACAAAATTCTCCAGTGCTGGGGATCAAACCTGTTCAAGGCTGTCAATGCAGCTAGACCAAGTGCCTTCAGGTAAAGGTAAGGAAACAGTTGAGGGGCAGACAACATGAGCTGCTCACCCAAAGTGCTCATCTGTGTAACTTAGGCCTTTGAGCCTCTGGCTGGTTATTAACCCCCTGTCTTGAGATAAAAGACCACTGTATCCTCCAGCTTACCATAGTTACCTCCATAGGTATTATTTACTAACCCACAAAGAGTTGATGGTCACCTCAGTCAAATGACGGCACTCCAGCACCATAACTATCCCTCAAGCTCACCATCACTCAGTCTGTAACTCACTGAATCACCCCATCACTGTAACTATCACTCACTGAATCACACCATTAATATCACTACAACTCTCGGAATAACTCTATCACTGTTACTGAGTCACTCCATCACAGTAAGTTAATCGTTGAATCACGCCATCTCTATCACTCACTGCATCGTCACTACCACTCACTCAGTCACTTTAATTTCTCTCACTCCATCACTATCACTTAGTCACTCCACTATCACTCGCTGACAACTCCATCACTATCAGTACCAGCCACAGAATCTATCTATCTGTCTGTCTATCTGAATCACTCCACCAATATCACTCCACTTATTTTTTCTTCGTAATTGCACACTAAATCATTCCTTCATTATTTCTGTCTTCATTAGCGCCCACTGTGTCATTCCCTCATTACCTCTGTCATTACTATCGCTTACTGAATCTTTCCTTCATTATCACTATCTTTACTATCTCTCAATCATTCCTTCATTACTTCTGTCTTTACTATCACTCAATCGTTCCTTCACTACCTCGTCTTTACTATCTCTCAATCATTCCTTCATTACTTCTGTCTTTACTATCACTCAATCGTTCCTTCACTACCTCGTCTTTACTATCAGCCAATCATTCTTCTGTCTTTACTATCACTCAGTCATTCCTTCATTATCTCTATCTTTACTATCTCTCAATCATTCCTTCATTATCTCTATCTTTACTATCTCTCAATCATTCCTTCATTATTTCTATCTTTACTATCACTCAATCATTCCTTCATTACTTCCATCTTTACTATCACTCAATCATTCCTTCATTACCTCCATCTTTACTATCAGCCAATCATTCTTCTGTCTTTACTATCACTCAGTCATTCTTTCATTATGTCCATCTTACTATCACAATAATATCTTTCCTTACTGTATATCTTTACTATCATTTAATCATTCCTTCATTACCTCTGGTCTTTACTATCACCGAATCTTCGCCTCATTATTTCTGTCTTTACTAATACAGTCATGCTTTATTCTATCTGTTATTCCATCCATCATCCCATCCTACGTTGCCCCATGAGGAGCGTAGGAGCCCGGGGCTAGGCAAGTTGGTCCTGACATTAAGATGAGAGTGACCAGCCTCACTCATCCCTGAGTGGCATTACATGAGCAATAAACCCCAACCATCCCTTGGATATAAACCTTCACCGGCTCAATCCGATTGGAGCGCCGTAATTACCCACTAAATCACCAGGCGCCATAATTTGGTTATATGGTTACCACCCAGTGTAGTAAATGGTGTCCTGGTGTACAGGAAACCATTTGGCTTGTCACTCAGTGTAGAGTCACCCACAGGCAGAAGGAAGAGGAAAGAAAGACAAAAGAGGGAGTGTGAAGTCACCCGTAGGCAGAAGGACGAGGAAAGATTAAAGTAATGAAAGACAGAAGAGGAAGGAAGGAAAGGAGGGAGGAGAGGAAAGGGCAGACATCCGAGAGCAGCACTGCATTGAGTGAGTGGATGGTGAGCGCCCCCACCTATTACTATCACTAATTTTTTTCATTATCCCCACTATCACTCAGCTTTTTCTTCATTACATCTGTCTTCACTATCACAATTTCTTTCATTACTGTATATCTTTACTACCATTCCATTATTCCTTCATTATCTCTCGTCGTTACTGTCCTGAATCATTCCTTTATTATCTATCTCTACTATTACTGAGTCATTCCTTCACTATCTCAGTCTTTACCATTACAGTCATTGCTTTATTATCCACCATGACAATCACAATCAATCTGTCATTATCTTTACTATCACTCAATTATTTCTTCATTATCGCTCATTACTATCACTGAATCGTTCCTTCATTATCGCTGTCTTTATTGTCAGTTATTACTTTATTTTCTTTACCTCTCACTAAGGTTACTTCTTTTCTTGCCCCTTCCCTCTCTTCAAATATATTCTTAGTCCCACCCCCCATAACCCTCCACCACCCAACCTACCCCCATAACCCTCCACCACCCCACCCACCTGCCCACACCTCCCCTCCCACCAACCCCACCCACCTGCCCACACCTCCCCTACCACCAACCCCACCCACCTGCCCACACCTTCCCTCCCACCAATCCCACCCACCTGCCCATGTCACGGGGTTTTTATAATATCACGGTAGTTTTGATATAAATGCTTAAATATTATTTAAATTGATAATAATATTCAATAATATTGAAGAGCAGAGACAATGATTGTCTTGCTACATCAAGCAACGATTACTTTACGCTGGCTTAGCACGATTCTCTGAGAACGAGAATTTATAAACTTCCTCAACAGTACACAGCAGAGACTAATTACTCACAATTGTTGAATTACTGTACTGTTAGCCTCTGGAGAAAGTTACATCACCCCTGACAATAAATAACTAATACTAATAATAATAACATCAGGTTCTTGCTGATGCATTAACTCCTGGCACAACGGATTTTAAGTTAATACAACAAGACTGGTCTAAGTACCAGTTATGAATAGTAAATGTTTATGCAAGCTAGGAGCTATATGGAAAATAAGCTTAATTTGGATTAAATGAAACAAGAGTTTACTTACATTAAGCTCAAGAAAGGAACTGTTAAATTTATTAATCACAAAAAATAAATTTAAAGTTACAATTCAAATCAATTAAATGAGACGCACTCGCTCACTCACACAGAAGCTAAATACTTACGCCTAGGAAAAACACCTTAACTAAACTCTTAAAACTAGGAAATACACAAAAGAAATACCAGTCGATGAATGCTTTGTATCACCCAGGGGGTGGGAGTTTGAAGAAACTGATACTCTGTGGAGCTTGGGATGCTAGCTGACCTCTCTTCACTTCTGAGCACAGGACCTCTCTCCGTCAAAGCCACCACTAGACTGAATTCAAATAATGTACAGGCAGGACGCACAAGCTACCAGAAGGCGTGGCTAACGGTTTAGGCAAGCAGAGGTGAACGATAAAGAAACAATAGTATCGCTCAGTAGCGCACTTAGTGACTTGCATCAAATCGGTCACCCCTGAAAACGGTGACGAATGATTTGAAAAGTATACCCCGAAATGGAGAGGGAACGGTTAACTGAGTGATACACAGTGAGTTTTCCACTAATAGTTCGTGGCTTCTCACAAAAAGGAAATGTGAATTGATTCGTGACATTACGCCCCATGAAAATTAAATCTTTCTTCCTTCAGAAGAATGATTTCAATATACATACATATAAATCCTAACTCAGTCACACAAGATTCACACTGTGGTGTGTGTGCTATCCTGCTACAGGAGAAAATCGCAGTCGCCAGTGAGTGAAAAAAACCTCGTATTTACGTTAATAGAAGCAAGCTTGAGGGAAAAACTCCGTGACGACGGTGAAAATCCTGTACTCAGGTCAAACTGAGCGAAAATTCGCTACATTTACACTGACAACTAATTGTTGTGTAGCGTGGTGTATGTAATACACGGTGTAGGTGTGACAGTTGTAGTGTAACTGTACTTACGTGTAAAATGACACAGTAAATAATATGGCGACGACGAAGGCAGAGGAGAAGAGGCAGCAGCGTGCGGCAGATGATCAGCTGGTCCGCACAGCAAAACTGCTACACCCATTGCTGAACCTGCAAAACCAATTAAGGTGGAGCATCAAAAGTGTCAATGAGACAAAATTCTTATTATGTTACAATTACTCTCTCTGGCTAGCAGTCAGTACATGCTATGAAAAGTACACTCGAGGTCGCCATTAATTTTAGCACACGATTATGGTCGGCAAGTTGAGAATCCCTGTGCAAACTCGGGTCTTCCATAGCCTCGAACCGCACACGGGTCCTCAACCTGTGCCTCAACCTACAGTACTTATATTAATATCGGAGAGCTGAGAAACCTGCAAACTTGGGTCTTCCATAGCCTCAAGTCGCCGCAGAGTTCTCACTTCCCCCTTAACCTACAGTACTTATATTAGTATCGGGGAGCTGAGAATCCTTGTGCAAACTTGGGTCTTCCATAGCCTCAAGTCGCCTCTGCGGAGTTCTCTTACTTCCCCCTTAACCTACAATACAATACTTATATTAGTACCGGGAAGCTGAGAATCCTTGTGCAAACTTGGGTCTTCCATAGCCTCAAGTCGCCTCTGCGGAGTTCTCTCTCGAACTTCCCCCTTAACCTACAATACAATACTTATATTAGTACCAGGAAGCTGAGAATCCTTGTGCAAACTTGGGTCTTCCATAGCCTCAAGTCGCCTCTGCGGAGTTCTCTCTCGAACTTCCCCCTTAACCTACAATACTTATATTAGTATCAGGAAGCTGAGAATCCTTGTGCAAACTTGGGTCTTCCATAGCCTCAAGTCGCCTCTGCGGAGTTCTCTCTCGAAATTCCCCCTTAACCTACAGTACTTATATTAGTACCGGAAAGCTGAGAATCCTTGTGCAAACTTGGGTCTTCCATAGCCTCAAGTTGCCTCTGCGGAGTTCTCTCTCGAACTTCCCCCTTAACCTACAATACTTATATTAGTATCGGGGAGCTGAGAATCCTTGTGCAAACTTGGGTCTTCCATAGCCTCAAGTCGCCTCTGCGGAGTTCTCTCTCGAACTTCCCCCTTAACCTACAATACTTATATTAGTATCGGGGAGCTGAGAATCCTTGTGCAAACTTGGGTCTTCCATAGCCTTAAGTCACCTCTGCGGAGTTCTCTTTTCCCCCTTAACCTACAGTACACGTGTATGTACAGGCCCTGGACATAATGTGTCCTGTGGGGCCAATGGGCGAGACGTCAGGTCTGCACCCACTTCACCACTACCCTGTCTCTCAACTGACTCAGAGATTACAGGTGTAGTTACAAATGGCACAGGAAGGGCACGTCCCTGATTAGTGGTGATACTTTGGCACACACTGCAAGAACGGACAAAACTATCTATGTCCCGTCCCATCCCTGGCCAGAAAAAGTCAGCTCGGATACGGCCCTGGGTCTTCCTTTTGCCCATGTGACCTCCTGAGGCTGAACAATGACCCCATTGTAACACTGCTAGGCGGTACTTGGCGGGAACGACAAACTGCAGTCGAACCTTGCCCTCGGGTGTTCGTGACTCACGGTAGAGCCTTCCTTGTTTACGAAGGAACTTGGCTCGACCTCCCCGTGAATACTTTATCACTCGACCCTTTTGTTTGTTCCACACGGCAGCAAGTGTCGGGTCAGAATGTTGTTCTTGTACAACAAGTTGACTACGAATCAGGTCTTGCGGTTGCGACGGTCAACGGAGTGACGCGATCTGGAGCCTTGGCCATGGCTCGTGTTATTGCAGCAGCCGAAGTCTGAGTAGCAACATCTACGGCACAACTATTTTTGATGCCAGGTATGTTGCCTAAGATGAGGTCAAATAAAGGTTCTGGCATGACAACTGCAGCTGTCAAGCCAGTGAAAAATGGAGACACCACCTGGATACGTGCCTCAGGGAACAATCTCACTGATCCATCAATAAGTCTAACTTGGATCTGTCGACCTGTATACTCATCAGGCCGAACTAAACTCTGCTTAACAGAGCAACCTGAGGAACCATTGTCCCTCAGGACATTTACAGAAACACCTCCCACAGACCCTGGCTGAACAAGAAAGGCAGTGTTGCTGGTGGAAGGGTCTGAGGAGGTAGCAGCCAGTCATTCATGAGACTGCGGAACAACCGATGCAGCAAACGTGGCGCCCTGGGAACTAGGTGCCTGAGGAGAGTTCATGGTCGGAGGGACTTGTGAAGTGTTGGGAAGTACCTGTACTGGTAGAGATGGCACCACCGGGTACTTGTGGAATGAAGGCTGCATTTGCCTCCTGCCTCCGATACACTAATTGACCTGACTGAGGGTTACGTGGCTTGTCCTTGTATTGCTGCTGATGCTTGGGAAACTGCTGCTGGTTGGGGTGCTTGTTGTACCGCTTCCACTCAGGTTTCTGAGTGTTCTGCCCCTGGTCCTTCTGTGGTTTGCTTGGACCTTGACCATTACTCTGAGAACGGCCTTGGTGCTGGGATTCAGTCTGAGACGGCTTCCCAGACTTGGCAGTATCTTTTCTACTCCAGGTGTTTTGCTTACGAGCTTGATACCCGTATGCAGTAAAGAATGCGTCAGCCTTCTCTGCCATTTGGCTGGCATCTTTCACCTGGCAGATCTTAAGCTGTGCTATGAGCTCAGCAGGCCACGACCTCTCTAGCTGTGTACGCAGCAAAAGGTCAATTATCCCCTCACGCGTTGAAGGAGTTTCATCTTTCTCCATCCACTCATTTAAGTAAGCTGTGAGACGATCAAGGAACTGAACAGCTGTCTCCTTGTCTTGGAGACGAGCTCGCATGAACTGAACTTTGGCGTCGTCTACTGTGAGACCATATGCCTTAATGAGTGCAGCTTTCATCATCTCATATGTAAGATTGTCTCCACGAATTCTGTGGAGAATATCGAGGGCGGGGCCCTCAAATAAACTAAGAAACTGAAGCCGCTTAGCTGCCTCATCCAGTTGATACATGTCTGCCATGTCCTCAAAACGAGCTATGTACGGCTCGATTCGCTCGCTTTCCTTGTATGAAGGAAGCTTGATGCGTGGGGTCGCCAGGACATGTGCAGGGAGAAAGCTCGTGGAGCTTGGACCAACTGCAGCAGACGTGTCTGAAGCCAAGGAATCTCGCTTGAGCTTCAGCACTTCAAGTTCATGTTTTTCTCGTGCTTCTCGCTCGGCACGTTCGTGTTCTCGTTGTTCCCGCTCGTATTCCCGTTGTTCCCGCTCGTATTCGCGCTCTTTCTCACGCTGCTCTTGTTCATAAGCACGCTCTCTTTCACGTTCCTCACGCTGTTCTCGCTCGCATTCGCGCTGAATCTTACGCTCTTCACGGGCATCATTCTCGCGCTGCTGCTCCTGATTATGCCGTGAGAGTATATACTCTTTAATTTCGGTTGGCTTCCTGTAAAAATACAGTAGTAGCCATGGCGCTAATTTATTAAGCAAACCGAAATTGAGTACTGACTGCTTAGCGACGAATTCTATCTATCTATCTATCTATATACCTAGGCTGCTTCCCCCGAGGAAAGGGAGGTAGCCGAGACAGGACGACTCACTCTCCATTTACTCATCCATTCAAACATTCATTCGCATCTTAGCTCCAAAGGGGAGAACGGACAGATCCTCACCGCATCACACCGCACAAGGGTCAACTGCGCAATGCAATCAGTGACATCCGCAGCAGGGCCCGACAGCAAAACTGGTTTACCCCTGCCACATCATAACAGACCCATCCCCTTACCCGCACCTGACCTGACTAGCTGATCAGACGAATACTAATAACACAAATAAAGAATACAGACACAAGCTAGTGGTGACCAGTTTTATCTAGTTAACTGGCAAAGAATAAATCAAAAATGTAAATGACTGGGAACTCTCAATAATTAACACAATGGGTACGGCGGCTACCCAGGAGCGAATAAAATCGTCTGGCGTTACCAAGAATAAACTAGAGTTAAGTACTCTATTGATTAATAAAGCAAAAACTCACTTGCTAAATTAACGGCAAACACCAGTAAACTTGTGCCTATAAACTTTAATGATAAATACCTAAATATGAATGAGTGAGCACTATCTCGTGAATAGCTTTAGAGCTAGGAGTTAATATCCTGGAATGAGGTCGCCAATTGTCACGGGGTTTTTATAATATCACGGTAGTTTTGATATAAATGCTTAAATATTATTTAAATTGATAATAATATTCAATAATATTGAAGAGCAGAGACAATGATTGTCTTGCTACATCAAGCAACGATTACTTTACGCTGGCTTAGCACGATTCTCTGAGAACGAGAATTTATAAACTTCCTCAACAGTACACAGCAGAGACTAATTACTCACAATTGCTGAATTACTGTACTGTTAGCCTCTGGAGAAAGTTACATCACCCCTGACAATAAATAACTAATACTAATAATAATAACATCAGGTTCTTGCTGATGCATTAACTCCTGACACAACGGATTTTAAGTTAATACAACAAGACTGGTCTAAGTACCAGTTATGAATAGTAAATGTTTATGCAAGCTAGGAGCTATATGGAAAATAAGCTTAATTTGGATTAAATGAAACAAGAGTTTACTTACATTAAGCTCAAGAAAGGAACTGTTAAATTTATTAATCACAAAAAATAAATCTAACGTTACAATTCAAATCAATTAAATGAGACGCACTCGCTCACTCACACAGAAGCTAAATACTTACGCCTAGGAAAAACACCTTAACTAAACTCTTAAAACTAGGAAATACACAAAAGAAATACCAGTCGATGAATGCTTTGTATCACCCAGGGGGTGGGAGTTTGAAGAAACTGATACTCTGTGGAGCTTGGGATGCTAGCTGACCTCTCTTCACTTCTGAGCACAGGACCTCTCTCCGTCAAAGCCACCACTAGACTGAATTCAAATAATGTACAGGCAGGACGCACAAGCTACCAGAAGGCGTGGCTAACGGTTTAGGCAAGCAGAGGTGAACAATAAAGAAACAATAGTATCGCTCAGTAGCGTACTTAGTGACTTGCATCAAATCGGTCACCCCTGAAAACGGTGACGAATGATTTGAAAAGTATACCCCGAAATGGAGAGAGAAACGGTTAACTGAGCGATACACAGTGAGTTTTCCACTAATAGTTCGTGGCTTCTCACAAAAAGGAAATGTCGCGAATTGATTCGTGACAGCCCACACCTCCCCTCCCACCAAGTACACCCACATTACCCCCCTCCTCACACACCCACTCACTCTGCCCCCACCAACCCACCCACGCTACCGTCCACAAACCCACCCACACTGCCCGCCCACAAACCCACCGACGCTACCCACCCACGCTACCCCACACAAAGCCACCCACCTATGCACCAGTCTGTGCCTGTGTGTGGGGTGCAGTAAGGGTGAGGTAGAATTCGGGTGTTGGTACGGGTGTGGGTGTTGGAACGGGTGTGGGTGTTGGTACGGGTGTGGGTGTGGGTGTGGGTGTGGGTGAGACAGGTTCAACAGAGCGGCACTATAACCACCTCATCACATCACGCTGCACCATACACCACACAGGGTAACACTGATCACTTCCACGTTGCCTATAAATTACTTAAGATAAAACTCAACTCATCCCCTCACACTACTAACCTTCCCTGGGTCTGACTGAGAGTTCTTTACAGCTGTTATTCGTGCACATAGTATTATTTAAATTCCGTTTTCTTTGCTGCTTAGTTTGATTACCTAATACTTTTAAATACGTATACCATATTATGACCATTGGTTGACAGTTTCAAGAGTGTTTCTTAGATATTTCTTTTGCATATTCCATTGTGTGTTTCCTGAGTTAATTAAGCGCCAGAAATCGACAAAATGAGCAGCTTGGTGCTAAGCGGTGAGATGCGGATGGCAGCGGGAGTGCCGCGGCCACGGCTGATAAAACTCGTAGCTAAAGAAAAGGGTCTCAAAACTGTCAAGAAAATGAAAATTGTAGAATCAACCCTTTCCAAAAATTTATGGACGCGCAGCGAAAACGGGGACACCAAAATATTGGCCATGGCTGTGGAGATGCCGCTTGTGAGTTTTGATGGTGTTAGTAGGGTAGATACCAGGATGAAAATTATGTTACGCACAAAATGGGGCATGAAAAAGTGGAAAGGCGAGTGTAATCTATTGTGGTTGATTCTCGAAATTAGCAAAGGGAATGATTTTCTGCTGCGCTTGTCGGAAGGAGGACAGCTAAAGCTAGAGGTGCGCAGTCACGTACAGGAAAGGAAGGAAGTTCCCAGTCACGTACAGGAAAAGAAGGAAGTTCCCAGTCACGTAGAGGAGGAAGAGGAAGAGGAAGAGGGGGAGGAGGAGAAATGGGAGGACGCGGTAGAATACCTTGTGTTGAATGGAGAACACTGATAGAACGCTAGAGAAGATGAGAAGGAGGACGACTGGGATGATGCCAATGGCCTGGGAAATAATTGGTCCAGCGATCCCACATCCACTTTGGCCTTGACGCTGGACTACGATCCCAAGAACAAAAACGAGCTGCGAAAGGCGGGAAAGAGACTCGCCGAGGAGATCCGATCCTGGCCCGAGGGACCCTCTCGCTTCCATATCATCCTCACCCATGGAAAGTGCGCCCGCCTGGTCAGAAAAGGTCCGAGTATGACCTTGACCAAAGAGGAGGCCATAGTCGTCCTTGAGGGCGAGGACATGCTGAGACATACCTGCCTGGCCTCGATATCGTCTCGGCTATTGCGGACACTGTGCAGCGCTGCCTGAGTCATCGATAAGGAGTTTGTTGCCGGCATCAATGTAGACAAAAGCGCTTCACCCACGTCCAGAGTCACGGCTGTCATGTCTTATTAACTACTAATCTATTTTAACTACTGATATCTCGCAAACTACAGTACTGTGATTATGGTTGGAGACCACAGTCGTTGGCGTGTTTGGGGCCAACGACCTGTATCGTGAAGACGAGTTATACTCTTCACCGTACAGCCCTTACATGGGTGGAGGTCTCTTAACTCCTACAAAACTACTCCAGAGGGACAGCGAGTGACAGCATACGAGGACCTGCTGACCTGATGTGTTGCTGGGCCAGGGCCTGTGCGGTGGGCCTGGCCTGCAACTTTCATTCATTCTCCCCCAACAACTTTTACTGCTACTGCCTTCATTACTTCTTGTTATTGTGTCTTATTATTATTATTACACATACTCATATTATTATATCTTATTATTATTACTACACCAACTGTTATTATTGTGCATTATTATTATTACTACACCACTTTTTTTTCATTGCCAGACACCTCAATCCAGTAAGGGGTAGCCACAAACAAATCGCCTCCATGTCGCCTGTCCAACACCATTTCACTGCCCTCCCCCCAGCTCACGCCCCACTCTCTCATATACCTCTCCACCCCATCCCTCCATCTCATCCTCGGCCTCCCCCTCCCTCTTCCCCCTCCACCTCACTCACATACACTCTCTTCGTCAGTCTTTCACCCTCCATCCTCTCCACATGGCCAAACCACCTCAGTGTGTTCCTCATAACGCTTCCTATCACATCCACATCCACACCACAACGCTCCTTTATATCCTCATTTGTCAGCCTGTCTCTCCGTGTGACTCCACAGGCTCCTCTTAAATAACTCATTTCCGCTGCTCTCACTCTTGACTTGTGCCCTTCCAACAACGTCCAAGCTTCACTTCCATACGTTAGAGTTGGTATCACAATACTGTCATGTGGTAACTTTTTCACTTCCATGCTCACTTTCCTCTTTCTTATCACTGCTTTCAAAGAACCAGCAACCTTTCTTCCCTGTTGTAACCTTTCAAGCACTTCACCCTCCAAACCTCCATCCTCACTCATCACACTACCCAAGTACTTAAACGTACTCACAATTTCCAATTCCTCACCATCCAACCTCGCTGTACATTCACTGACTTCACCTCTCTCAAAGACCATCACTTTACTCTTCCCTACATTCACCTTTAGATTCCATTTCTTACACACTCTCCCAAACTCATCCACCAAGCCTTGCAGCTCCCCTTCGTCTTCACTTAACAACACAATATCATCTGCAAACAACAGTACAAGGAGTTTCCAAACACTACCCTCTCTCACCAGGGCCACTCCAACATCCACTACCCTACCTTGTATCTCTTTTATTACCCCATCCATGTACAGACTGAACAACCATGGGGACATAACACATCCCTGTTTCAACCCAACCCTCAAATAGAAAAACTCACTCAGTTAACAGTTCACACGCACTGCAGCCTTAGCACCCTCATACATACTCTTCACAGCATTCAACAACTTCCCATCTACTCCATATATTCTTAATACTTTCCACAATCCTTGTTTATCCACCCTGTCATATGCTTTCTCCAAATCCATGAAAGCCGCATACAACTTCTTTCCCTTCTCTAGAAACTTTTTCAATAAAGAGCTAAGAATGAATATCTGATCTACACAACCTCTTCCCTTCCTAAAACCTCTCTGTTTTTCTCCAACTAATTCCTCTGTTACTTCCTTAACTCTGTCAATAAGTATCCTACCATATATATATATATATATATATATATATATATATATATATATATATATATATATATATATATACTTCCCTATTACACTAAGTAGACAAATGTCCCTATGATTACCACACGCACATCTTTTTCCCTCTTTTCCCTTTTTCCTTGTCATGTAGGTATGTTCACTCACTCTATCAGTCTTCCTCTGCAGACAAAATCAGTCAGATCATTCTTCTTCACTTAATAATACTGAACACCTAATCACTTGCACATCATTCTTGTTGTGTTGACAATACATTCATACTTGCACTGATCTGCAGGCAATATCACTCACACACTCATTCTTCTTTAAACAAACTGTACTGTATATCTATCTATGACCTGACGCCGTAATCCCGTAAGGGGTGGCCATAAACAAATCTTCTCCATGTCGCCCTTGCCCTGTTCCCCGACATGTCACTGCTCTGCTCCCTACTCCACCCCTCCATCTCATCCTTGGCCTCCCCCTCCATCACCCCCCCTCCACCTCACTCACATAGCCTACACTCTCCTAGCTAGTCTCTCTCTCCATCCTGTCCTCATGGCCAAACAGATTCACCTCATTCTTATTCTGCTGACAATATTTACACGTCATTCTTACAGCGTTGACAATATAAACATTCTTTTAGTAATATTCTGTAGACAATATCAGAACTAATCATTTGTCATCTCTAGAC